>NW_012120710.1:1798085-1824165 GCF_000951035.1 Colobus angolensis palliatus | reverse complement strand
CTCCCATTCTGTAGGTTGCCTGTTCACTCTGATGGTAGTTTCTTTTGCTGTGCAGAAGCTCTTTAGTTTAATCATATCCCATTTGTCAATTTTGGCTTTTGCTGCCGTTGCTTTTGGTGTATTGTAGAGATGGGGTTTCACCATGTTTTCCAGGCTGGTCTCAAACTCCTGATCTCAGGTGATCTGCCTGCCTTGGCCTCGGAAAGTGCTGGGATTACAGGCATGAGCCACCACACCCGGCCCAAATGTTTATTATTACATGAAAAAAAAAAACTGGATAAAGGAGGTTCGCAACTACAACCAACTAATCTATAGTGACAAAAGATAAACAGCCAGATTTTTCAGCTGAAAGATAAAATTAAGGCCCCAAACCTATACAACTACCAAAAGAACAGTGAGACAATCTTAGCTCTGTGTCAAAAATCAAAAACATTAGACTAATTATGCTTTCAATGGCTACACTTATAAAGAGAATAGATGTGCTTCTGATCTCTAATTACTAAGTACCCTAATGAATATTTTAAAACTGTTTAACATAATTTTAGATTTACAAGAAGAGGTATAAAGGCAGTACAGAGTTCCCATGTACCTTCACTCAGTTTCCCCTAATGTCAACATTTTACATAACCTCACGGTGTATATTTCATATTGCCAATTTTAAACAAACTGAGAATGCAACTCCTCTGGTCAAAATGACCATGTTTTTAAACCCTGCTATAAGACATGGAGAATTGGAATCCTTTAGAAAATTTTTATTTTCTTTGCCCCTGAACCACATAGCAGGAAAATCATTAAACAAACAAAAAAACCCTTTTAGGGTTTAGTGGTAGGCATAATAGTCAGATATTTCTGGCAAGACTTTATTAAAGCTATATGATCAGAAATTCTTTCAGCAAGTCTGTTAAAACAGTGTTGTTGTAAACTTTAAATACTACCAAAGGAAAAAAAAATACTACATCAGGAGAAAAGAAACCTAATTTTATTTGTACGTACCCTTCAGTACCTTTACTGCTGTTCCCGTCCTTGAGATACATTGAAAAATCTATAACTCCAACCTACAGAGAGAATTTTCAGGTTTTAATACAAAATTAGATATTCTTTACAAGACATAACACAATGTCTCCTTCTAGGCACTCAAAACAGTAATACAGTCATGACACTTACTAGAAATGTATGATTAAAAATTTACTGTTTTACTTTCAGTTTAATCAAGAATTAACAAGGGCGGGAAGTAAAGAATCAAGATTATGTCAATAAGACTAGAAGACCAGATCACAACTAAGACAGTCAACGGAATACTTAATATAAATAAGGTCTAAAGTTTCTTTCTCTTTTGCTTATTTCGAGTATTCCGCTACTGAATCCCTGTTCATTTTTAGAAATAACTTTTTAAAAATTAGCACATTTCCCCTGCAGAAGTTTCAGAAAATACAGCTAAACAAAAGGGGAAGTAATATTAAACACTCATAATCCCAACCACCATAGACCATTGCTAACATTTTGGTGTCTATTCCTCCAAACTTTCATTGATGTATACGTGTTCATTTTTCAAGATTGCCACTTTATGATTTAGCTTATTTCTTTTTAAAAATCCACGCCAAAGGCCGGGCGCAGTGGCTCACGCCTGTAATCCCAGCACTTCGGGAGGCCAAGGCGGGTGGATCACCTGAGGTCAGGAGTTCGAGACCAGACTGACCAACATGGAGAAACCCTGTCTCTACTAAAAATACAAAATTAGCTGGGCATGGTGGCACATTCCTATAATTCCAGCTACTCAGGAGGCTGAGGCAGGAGAATCGCTTGAACTCGGGAGGTGGAGGTTGTGGTGAGCCGAGATCTCGCCATTGCACTCTAGCCTGGACAACAAGAGCAAAACTCCGTCTCAAAAAAAAAAAAAATCCACACCAAAAAATCGTACTTCCCTTTCTATTTTACCAGAATAAAACATAACAGAAGTTTGTGATGGAATTTCATACAGAAAGGGTGAGAAGTAATTAAAGTGAAAACATTATTTATTGGGCAATTAATGTATACTAGGCCCTGTTCTAACTGCATTACATCAAGAAATCTGAAACAAGAAACTAAGTAATTGTAAAATATACTCAGCTAGAAAATGAATCCAAAACTAGACAGTTAGCTTCAGAGCCTTTACTCTTAACTACCATGCTTTAATGGCCTGCAGTACAGTTGGCTCTCCTTATCAGCAAGTCCTAGAACCCAGGGACACAGAAGGCTGACTTTAAGGGGCTTGAGCATTGTGAGTGTTGGTATTCACAGAGGTCCTGGAAACAATCTCCTTTGGATACTGAAGGACAACTGTCCAGTTGATCCCTGAACAACATGCCTTTGAACTGTGCGAGTCCACTTATATACTATATATATACAATATAAAATATGTATTTACATTTATATTATATTATTTTATTTTATTTTTGAGACAAAGTCTCACTCTGTCATCCAGGCAGAAAAAAATAAAGGTTTTCCTCCATCTCTGCCATTCCTGAGACAGCAAGACCAACCCCCTCCTCTTCCTCCTTGTCAGCCTGGTTAGTGTGAAGACCTTTTTGATGATCTGGTTCCTTTATAATAATCCATTCATTTAAATGAATAGTAAATATATTTTCTCATCTTTATAATTTTCTTATAACATTTTCTTCTCTCTAGCTTACTTTACTGTAAGAATACAGCATATGAAATATACAATAGGCCAGGCACTATGGCTCATGTGGGATGTTTCTACCATGTGGTGCCTTACTCTGGTGTTCAAGAGTCAACTGCATATATTTTAGTATACACACATGCACACACACCTCATTTTATTGCCCTTTGCTTCACAGATATTGCACTTTTTACAAATTGAAGGTTTGTGGCAACCCTGCGTCAAGCAAGTCTATTAGTGCCATTTTTCCAATAGCATGTGCTCGCTTCATGTCTGGGTTTCACATTTTGGTCATTCCCACAGTACTTCAAACTTTTTCATTATTTTTATATCTGTTGTGATAATCTGTAATCAGTGATCTTTGATGCTACTATCAAAATTATTTTGGGGCTCCATGAACTACACCCATATAAGATGGCAAGCAATCTATAAATGTGTGTGTTCTGACTGCTCTACTTACTGGCCGTTCCCCCATCTCTCTCCCTTCTCTTTGGCCTCCCTATTCCCTAAGACACAACAATACTGAAATTAGGCCGGTTAATAACCCTGCAATGGCCACTAAGTGTTCAAGTGAAAGGAAGAATTGCACATTTCTTACTTTAAATCAAAAGCCAGAAAAAGTAAAGCTCAGTGAAAAAGGCATGTCGAAAGCCAAGATAGGTCAAAAGGTAGGCTTTTTGGGCCAAACAGCCAGGTTGTGAAAGCAAAGGAAAAGTTCTTGAAGGGAATTAAGTGCTACTCCAATGAACAAATGAATGACAAGAAAGCAAAACAGCCTGATTGCTGAAAGGAATAAAGTTTGTGTGGTCTGTATAGAAGATCAAACCAGCCACAATATTCTCTTAATCAACACCTAATTCAGAGCAAGGCCCTAATGCTCTTGAATTCTATGGAGATTAAGAAGTAAAAAAGCTGCAGAGGAAAAGCCTGAAGTTAGCAGCGACTGGTTTACGAAGTTTAAGGAAAGAAACTGTCTCCATAACATAAAAGTACAAGTTGAAGCAGCAAGCGTTGATGTAAATAATAGAAGCTGTAGCAGGTTATCCTGAATATCTAATTAAGATAATTGATGAAGGTGGATACACTCAACAACAGATTTTCGTTGTAGTCAAAACAGCCTTCTATTAGACAATGCCACCTAGGACTTTCATAGCTATAGATGAGAAGTCAATGCCTGGCTTCAAGGCTACAAAGGACAGACTGACTCTCTCGTTAGAGGCTAATGCAGCTGGTGACTTTAAGTTGAAGCCAGTGCTCATTTACCATTCTGAAAATCCTAGGGCCCTTAAGAATGATGCTAAATCTACTCTGCCTATGCTCTATAAGTGGAATAGCAGGCTGGGCGTGGTGGCTCATGCCAGTAATCCCAGTACTTTGAGAAGCCAAGACAGGGAGATCACTCGAGGCCACCAGTTTGAGATCAGCCTGGGCAACATGGCAAAACCCTGTCTCTACTATAAATACAAAAATTAGCCGGGTGTAGTGGTGGTGCATGCCTGTAGTCCCAGCTACTCAGGAGGATGAGGCATGAGGATTGCTTGAGCCCAGAAGGTGGAGGTTGCAGTGAGCTGAGATGGTGCCACTGCATTCCAGCCTGGGTGACACATCAAGACTCTGTCTCAAAAAAACCAAAAAAACAATGGGTACAGCAAAGACAGCACATCTGTTTACAGCATGGTTTACTAGAGTATTACATAAACTTAGTTGATAAAGCAGCAGCAAGATTTGAGAGGACTGATTCCAATTTTGAAAGAAATTCTACTGTGGGTAAAATGCTGTCAAACAGCATAGTATACTACAGAGAAATCTTTTGTAAAGGAAGCCAATTAATGTGGCAAACTTCACTGTTGTCTTATTTTAATAAATTGCCACAGCCACCTCAACTTTCAGCAACCACCAAGCTCAGTCAGCAGCCATCAACACTGAGGTAAGACCCTCTCCCAGCAAAAAGATTACAACTCACTGAAGGCTCAGGTGATTGTTAGCATTTTTTAAGCAATAAAGTATTTTTAAGTTAAGGTATGTACACTATTTTTTACACATACACTATTACATACTTAATAATAGTGTAAACAAACTTTTTATTTACAAAATTTTTTTAGAGTTTTATTTTGAGACAGAATCTCACTGTCACCCAGGCTGGAGTGCGGTGGCACAATCATGGCTAACTATAGCCTCGACCTCCCAAGCTCAAGTGATCCTCCTGCCTCAGCCTCCCAAGTAGCCACCAGAATCAGCTAATTTTTTATTTTTTGTAGAGACGGGGTCTCACTATGTTGCCCAGGCTGGTGTCAAACTCCTGGGTTCAAGCGATACTCCCGCCCCAAAGTGCAGGGATTACAGGTGTGAACCATCGCACCTGGCCTATTATAAACAAACTTTTACATGTACTGGGAAACCAAAAAAGGCATGTGACTTGCTTTATTATGATATTTGCTTTACTGTTGTGATCTGAAACCAAACCTGCAATATCTCGGGTTTGCCCGTGTTTATGTGTGTATGTATGTGTATGTAAATATGTATGTGTGTGTGTATATATATATTTAACAGAAAGTACAGCCAAGACAAGAATCTGAAAAACATTCGTAACATATAAATGAGCCAAGCTGGAAGGAAAAACAACCTATTTTTTTATATTCCCATCAAAATGGAAAGAAATCCTGTTTATGACACATACAATATGGCCTAATTTGGTTGCTATAACCTAATCAAATCCACTTCTGAGATAGCAGAACTCAGAGTGACACGCATGGTAATGAGTCTCTTTCCCATACCTGAGAGTCCAAGTCTTCTCCTTTCATACAGAAATTGGCATCAATGACATTCAGACCCACCAACAGACCAGCAATTATGGCTCCTTCTTCTTCCATCATGAGGGCATTGGGTTCATAGAATTCACTGTAAGAGAAATCCACGGAATTCCTTATTGTAACAAAAGTCTTAAAAATTCAGTGATGTAATCATGAGACAAGGACAAAAACGCTTGCTTCATGGTTGATTATAGTCATCTACAAAAATAGTAAAGAAATTACAAAAAGAAAGGCTTTAATAAATATTTTATTTTTAGATAACAGGTGGATGTTGGCAAGTGGAACTGGAGAAAAATTTTTTTAAAAGAAAAAAGATAATAGGTGCATGAATAGATTCTTTAGATAATAGTCTCGCAGAAAGACACGTGATTTAACAGTGTTGTGGTTGAGGCAGGTATTCAGACTTTTCTGACATATTTGTACTTGTGATGTACCATCACATAATTTTGCAATCTTTTATGCATCTTAAAGCATTTGTTTGGTAGCTCGGTGTGGTGGTTCGCATCTGTAATCCCAGCACTTGGGGAGGCCAAGGCGGGAGGACTGTTGGAGACCAGGACTTAGAGACCAGCTTGAGCAACATAGTAAGACTCCATCTCTATTAAAAACAAACAAAAAAAATCTGAATGAATAAAAATTATTGGCTGGGCACAATGGCTCATGCTTGTAATCCTAGCACTTTGGGAGGCCGAGGCAGGTAGATCACCTGAGGTCAGGAGTTCGAGACCAGCCTGGCCAACATGGTAAAACCCCATCTCTACTAAAAATACAAAAAATAACTGGGTGTGGTGGTGCACGCCTGTAATCCCAGCTACTCAGGAGGCTGAGGCAGGAGAATTGCTTGAACACAGAAAGCGGAGGTTGCAGTACTCCAGCCTGGGTGACAGAACAAGACACTGTCTCAAAAAAAAAAAAAAAAAAAATTTGTGAAGACCCATAGATAATTCAATACTGCTTATAATGCACCTAAATTACTAATACACACACAAAGAAACCAGTGATGTAATTCATATGATTTAACTATTGCATTCCTTGGTATTTACCCAAATGAGTTAAAAACTTATGTTCACAAAAAAACCTGCATACATGCGTTTATAGCATATACTCTTAAATGCCAAAATTTGGGAGCAACCAAGATGTTCTTCAGTAGATGAATGGACAATGGCATATGACTTAGCACTAAAAAAGGGAGCTATCGCTGGGCGCAGTGGCTCACGCTTGCAACCTCAGCACTTTGGGAGGCCGAGGCGGGTGGATCACCTGAGGTTGGGAGTTCGAGACCAGCCTGACCAACATGGAGAAACCCTGTCTCTACTAAAAAAAAAAAAAAAATACAAAATTAGCCGGGCATGGTGGCTCCCAGTTACTCGGGAGGCTGAGGCAGGACAAATGCTTGAACCTGGGAGGCGGAGGTTGTGGTGAGCCGAGATTGTGCCATTGTACTCCAGCCTGAGCAACAAGTGTGAAACTCTGTCTCAAAGAAAAAAAAAAAAAGAAAGAAAGAAAACAGGGAGCTATCAAGCCACAGAGGAAACTTAAATGCATATTACTAAGTGAAAGGTGTCAGTCTGAAAAGGCCATATACTGTATGATTCCCACCACATGACATTCTGGAAAAGGCAAAACTATAGAGACAGTAAACCCCTGGAAACCACAGTACACTCACAGTACGATCAGTAGTTATTAGGGGTTGTAGGACAGAGAGATGAATAGGTGGAGCATAGAGGATTTTTTAGGGCCGTGAAACTATTTTGTATGGTATTATAATGACATATGGATATATATCATTATACATCTGTCAAAATCCATAAAACATACAATACCAAGAGTAAACCTTAATGTAAACTATGAACTTTGGGAGATAATAATGTGTCAATGTAGGTTCATCAATTGTAACAAATGCACCACTCTTGTGGGATGTTGATAATGAGGGAGGTTGTGCAGGGGAGAAGGGTATATATTAAAAATCTCTGTACCTTCTACTCAATATTGCTATAAATTTAAAACCACTCTAAAAAATAGTCTTTCAGATTTTTTTTAAAAAAACGAAACAGGCCGGGCACAGTGGCTCACGTATGTAAACCCTACACTTTGGGAGGCTGAGGCAGGCGGATCACTTGAGGTCAGGAGTTCAAGACAAGCCTGGCCAATGTGGTGAAATGCTGTCTCTACTAAAAATACAAAAATTAGCCAGGCATGGTGGTGCATGCCTGTAGTCCCATTTACTCGGGAGGCTGAGGCAGGAGAATCGATTGAACCTGGGAGGTGGAGGCTGCAGTGCGCTGCGATCGCACCACTGCACTCTGACCTGGGCGACAGAGCACGACTCTCTTAAAACAAAACAAAACAAAAACCAAAAACCCAGTGACTTGAAGTATTCATTTTCAGTCAATTTGACATGATTGAAACAACACTGCAATCAATTTGTTTTCTTTTTTTTTTTTAGACGTTGTCTTGCTGTCACCCAAGCAGTGATGTGATCTCGGCTCACTGCAAGCTCTGCCCCGGGGTTCACGCCATTCTCCTGCTTCAGTCTCTTGAGTAGCTGGGACTACAGGCGCCCACCACCACGCCTGGCTAATTTTTTATATTTTTAGTAGAGACGGGGTTTCACTGTGTTAGCCAGGATGGTCTTGATCTCCTGACCTCGTGATCTGCCCGCCTCAGCCTCCCAGAGTGCTGGGATTATAGGCATGAGCCACCGCGTCCGGCCAATCAATTTGTTTTCAACAAGTTACCTGGGACTACTAAAGGTCAACCTCAATCACTGTTAATAATCAATATAATTCACTGATATTAATTCCTTATTTATTTTCTGATTCTCTCTAAAAGATATTAACAGGCTGGGCGCAGTGGCTCACACCTATAATGCCAGCACTTTGGGAGGCCAAGGTGGGTGGATCATGACGTCAAAAGATCGAGACCATCCTGGCCAACATGGTGAAATCCCATCTCTACTAAAAATACAGAAATTAGCTGGGCGTGGTGGTGTGCACCTGTAGTCCCAGCTACTCGGGAGGCTATGGCAGGAGAATAGCTTGAACCCAGGAGGTGGAGGTTGCAGTGAGTGGAGATTCCGCCACTGCACTCCAGCCTGGCGACAGAGCGAGACTCTGTCTCAAAAAAAAAAAAAAAAAAGATATTAACAAATGACAAAATAGCACAAAAACAGCACATGAATGAGCTGCAAATTTACCATTTCTCTCAAAAACTGATCATATGCTATATTTGTTCTTTGATAGCCTTTGAAGAAAACTGAGTAGAACTAGAATGAACAAGGTTCTTTGACAGTTTATTGTCCCAAAAGCCTCACCTTATGAATTGGTCAGAAGAGGAATATGGCTGAATTCCAACATTCACACATTTCCAAATCTCAGGTAACTAAATGTCAGTTCCATGAACTTTCACAAAAACACATCTGTGTAATCACTATCCTGATCAGGAAAGAGAACAGTACTGGAATCCTAAAAATTGGTTCTTTCTCTCTTCCAATCTCTACCTGCACTTCTCCAAGGTAACTAACTATTATCCTGATTTCTATCACCATAGATTGATTTTACCTATTTTTGATCTTTATACAATGGAATCATATAATAAAGATGGATAAAATAAAATAATGCTGTTTTGCCTCTCCTAGTTGTATCTATGATCTATCTGGAAGATTTTGTGATTTTATATACATATATATATATATATTTTTTTTTTAGACAGAGTCTCACTCTGTTGCCCAGGCTGAAGAGTGGTGGAACGCTCTTGGCTCACTGCAGCTTCTGCTTCCTGGGTCCAAGCGATTCTCGTGCCTCAGCCACCCAAGTAGCTGGGATTACAGGTGTGCACCACCATGCCCGGCTAATTTTTATATTTTTTTAGTAGAGACAGGGTTTCGCCATATAGGACTCCTGGCCTCAAGTGGTCTGCCCACCTTGGCCTCCCAAAGTGCTGGGATTACAGGGGTGAACCACTGCACCCGTCCAATTTTGTGCTATATTTGTATTTAATGCTACATGTCAAGTTCTTGTCTTATTGAGCCTGGGCACATGCTAAGGTGCCTTCTGTTTTCTGGAGGTAAGTCTTGGCCTGCCCTGGAAAAGACCAATATATACCACAGTGACAGACAGAACACACATAACATAAATCATCCATTTGGGAGTATATGTGTGTGAGGTATGATAGAAAGTATCAGTGAAGCTGTTATGAATCAGCTGTTTCTGATCCACAAAAATGGTGAACTTACATGGTTTGACTTTATATGATGTAGAACATACCAAGGAAAGAAGAAAGTTCAAGGTGTTCATACCTGAGAAGTTCTTTCTTATTGATCAAAGCTTTCATATATTCTGAAAGTTTCTTTTGCATTAATGCCAAACGAAGCCAGGCTCTTCCTCTACCTACTGGTGTCCTACAAAAACACAGAAATCAAACAACTAAAAACATAAGCAACAGAAGCAAAGGCTACAGCAGAATCAGTTCACTTATTCTTGCTAATAGTGTTCCAGTGTAACAAGCACACTGAGGTACTCCTTAGGACCTCTCCCAGCACATTTCTGGGCAAGAAATTTCTGTGTGTGGGCTAATGTGACCCAGGGGGGTGTTTGGGACAAATGCTTTGAAAAAGAGTTACTGAATGTAACTACAATTTGAAGACCCAGCCTCTGGGAGACCCAACTAAAAATGTTCCATCAGATTAATAATAGCAAATCCTTATAAATTCAGGTGGATTATATAAATGTCCAAAGCATGAATGTGGACACAGGCAATCTAGGCCTCTATCTGATTAAAATTAAACCAGTCTCATTTGGGAAGGTGGTCACTACTTTATAGTTCTAAGGCAGGCTACAGTCACTAGCTCTTCAGGTTAATTTGACAGCTGTTTTAATCTCAAACCCACTGAATAGCTTTTTTCCCTAAGTCAAGTCCAGCATGCCACCCCCTTAGATACAATTTCTTGAGACACACTAAGTGATTCTCCCAAGTGCTTTAAAAAATAAGGAAATGTTTGGCATTTCAACAAAAAGACAACCTCTCTTAGATGAATAATTATCCCTCAAGAGCATATTTTTCTTAATATTCTGTATACCAATTCTCTCATATCAGCACCTATTCAGGACATCATGCATTTTGGATTGGAAGTCTTGCTCTTCAAGGGATGGTTAATAAGAATGCTATTCCTGAGAAATGGAATTCAACCTTAGACTTACTTAAGTCCTGGAAGATCTTTAACACTTGCTGTTATCTCTGCGGCTTCTGGAACAAGCTTTTCTACAAGTTCTAGAGGTCCCCAGAAGGATTTATTTTGTCCAAGAAAAGTTTTTTTCGCTAAGGCAACAAAAATAAAACAGTATTTTAATATTCTTTACAACATAAGCACCCTCTCAACACACACACACACACACACACACACACAACTTTTCAGGAAACCAATCCCAGGTTATAAGATGGTTTTAGATTCATTCATGCTTGTAGAATAGATAATATTTTGTGAAAATAAAAAATTCTCTGCTTCCCAAGACTGAGCCCTTCTTCTTTCAAGAACAGTTTGTGGCCTAGCCCTATAATATAATAAAACATTTTAACAATTTAGTGCCTAAAATTGTGCGGTATTAATGAAGAAAACAGCTCAATAGAAAAGAATATGTAATCCACAAACAGGCTATGGAATATTGGGAAGTTGGTAAGCACAGGCACACAGATTTTAAAAAAACAACCAACCAAACAAAAAATAACAGGAAAAGAATATTGAGGAGGCAGGAAGAAAGGAAACAAGGGTGAACAAGACCAGATACTGCCCTCAAAAGCTTATAGTTAAGTGGAAAGAACACTGAACCAAGAGTCAGGAGACCTGAGTTCTAGCACCTACTCTGCCACAACTCAATGTGTGACCTTGGCCAAGTCATGTCTCATTCTGGGCAGGCCCATTTCCACCTGTCAAACAGAATTACTGTACTGGATTTGATTACTTATAATGGCCCTTCCAATTGTAACATTTAATGATCTGTATTTTTAAAGCCCTATAAGTCCACTGAGTCAATCATAACCCTGCTCCTATATAGACTCCATTCCAAAGGATTAATATTATTAATTTAAGCCTCTTATTCTTTGGCTCCACAAAGAATGCTTTCTTCTACAGTATGCATTGCTAGAAAACAGCTGCAAGCATATTTGCATTTTGGGACGATGGCCTACCTTTCAAGCCATGTTTCAGACAGTGCTCCATCACCACAAAGAATTGCTGGAGAGGTGCATAGTCAGAGTCAAGAGTCCTCCCAAGGTTCAGAGCTGATTCAATCAAGCCCTTGATACTCAGCTTGGCCATGTTCATGAGGTTCATGCGTTCGTTAGCCATGAGATAATTAGGATCTGCAGTCAAAGGGGAAGAAGATGAAGCCTGGTTACTAGAAATAGCACATTTTAAAATTCAGTATTAGTTGTGTTCTTCTCCACCATGTACTCACTGTGAAAAAAATGCTAGTTTCCTTTAAGAATATCCTCAATGAAGCGGTAAAATGAACTATTTTATCAAATCTCAAGCCTTTAGTTGTCTTTTCTTTGTTTTTTTCTTTGAGACAGGGTCCTGCTCTGTCACCCAAACTGGAATGCAGTGGCATGATCATAGCTCACTGTAGCCTCAACCTTCTGGGCTCAAGTAACCCTTCTGTCTCTGCCTCCCAAGTAGCTGGAACCATAGGCACACACCACCACACCTGGCTAATTTTTGTATTTTCTGTAGAGACAGGGTATCACTTTGTTGCCCAGGCTGGTCTTGAACTCTTGAGCTGAAGCAATATTCCCACCTCGACTTCTCAAACTGTTGGGATAATAGGCGTGAGCCACTGTGCCTGGCTGAGTAGTCTTTTAATATTCTCACCACCGCCTCACCGCCTCTGCTATCACCCTAACCTGAGGGTGTCATAACTCCCTACTGTACTACCTTCACACTGCTCTCTCTGCTTCCATTCCTGCCTACCCCTCTCTTCTCTGCATAATTTGTGATGTGCTCTAAAAATAAAGTCCCAATGGAGGAAGAAAAGGGTAAAGGGCTTAAACAAACTTTGCATTATGGTATTTTATTATTCTTTAAACTATGCACTAGCATTATTAGTATAATGCAGTACTAGAACTTAATCAACTCCCACATTTTTAAGTCTTAGCATACAGTGTGTATGGCTCACATCAACCAGACAGATAAACTATTTGGGGAAAGGGGCTAAGTGACACATTTTATTGTACTCATTACCTTCATTTATTGGTGCTTACACTGTGCCAGCACTGTGGGCTGCCTCTTACGATTATGATCTCCATCTCTCCTTACAACATGCTGTGAGACAGTCACCAATACAACGGTTTTACAGGGAAGGAAAATGAGACTTAAGAGAGTAAAGCTTCAACTGCTCTGCCCTGACTCACTGTATGACCTCGGGCAAGTCACCATCCCATTTTAGGTCACTCAAATAGTTGCAGCTGGCCCATGGGCACAGCCAGTAATCAATGACAGAGCCAGAGGCCAGACTCCTCCTGATCATTCTTTTATATGATTATTTTACCTACTTATTCTCTCATCATATTTAGGTATTCTCCCTTCTTTCCGGTGCTAAAAAAGGCCCATAAGAGCTAGGTGGTCCAAGGTGTAACAGTTTATAAGTGACAGAATCTGGACCTGGATCTGACATGAAAGCTAATGCTCTCTTTACCTTATGCCACATGTATCCTCTCAAATATCAAATATACCAAATTTGTACTGAAAACTAAAGAAGGCCTAGAGCTCTATGACATATTCCATTTCTTCTTAGGAAGACTAAAAATACTAATAAGGCTATGCTTTCATAATACAAATAAGTCACTTAACAAAAAACAGACTGTTTAATGCAAATTATCCCAAGCAATTTTCTTCATACAATGTTTTTATTTATATCTGCTTTCAAAGTTAAATGAGCAGAGTCAAATGGTCAAATTCTAAATTAATCTTCTCATTAAGCTTAAGGACTTATGGATTTGCAATTCCAACTATATAAATCTTGGTTTGTTGTCATGTTGTCTGAGGTTACTTTTGGAGAAACACTTTATGTGAGAGTCAGAATTGGTATACATTACCATTAATTCTTTCTTGCATAACAACAAATGTTTTAGGGTCATGGCTTAAATGTGGGTCTCTTTGTTCATGATAGATCAACTTGTCAAGGGTAGTATTCTCACAAAAGGACAGTAAAATACATGGAAAACTATGCCCTGAAAGATAGCCATGAAGAACAACTATCAGATAATTTCCATTTATTACCAGCATGTATGTACATTCTAGTGTTTCTGACCTCCTATAACTACTCGAGAAAAGGAATAGAGCAGGGGTGTGGGTATGAACGTGTGTAGAGGGCTACTAGCCTTCCCACCTAACATCTCCCAGTTGGCCGGGCGCGGTGGCTCAAGCCTGTAATCCCAGCACTTTGGGAGGCCGAGACGGGCGGATCACGAGGTCAGGAGATCGAGACCATCCTGGCTAACACAGTGAAACCCCGTCTCTACTAAAAAATACAAAAAAAAAAAACTAGCCGGGCGAGGTGGCGGCGCCTGTAGTCCCAGCTACTCAGGAGGCTGAGGCAGGAGAATGGCCTAAACCCGGGAGGCAGAGCTTGCAGTGAGCTGAGATCTGGCCACTGCACTCCAGCCCGGGCGACAGAGCGAGACTCCGTCTCAAAAAAAAAAAAAAAAAAAAAAAAAAAAAACATCTCCCAGTAGATGGCAGGAGACTATGGTTGGTGCTGGATAACTGCCTGCCCATAAGGTAACTCTGAGGCATTCACTCTGCCTCAAGCCTATAGACCATTAATTCAGGAACTTATAACAAGATTAAACAATGCTGCTAATCAAAGTTTATAAGCTGATTCCAACATAGTAAGAACTAGTCATGTGGGGGAAAGACAGACTTGGGTTAAGTAAAAAATATCATATTGAGACATTTTTCCAGAAGTAGTGATAGATTTATACCAACCCATCTACGTTTTCTCATGTTGTTCTTATAATCTGCAATAGAAATGTTTAAAACATCTGGCTGAGGTCTGGAGTGCATGAACTACAGACAGGTTAACTAGCGTCTGTGGGAATTAAATTTCTGATACCATGGACTCCATTAGTAAGGCACTATAATCTATTTAAACTAACTTCCATCAAACATAAACAACCCACCCATTCTTTAAAAAACACTACTCTCAACCTTGGCACTGCTGACATTTTAAGCTAGATAATTCATTTTTACGGGGCTCTGTTCTGAAAACTGATTTTCACAGCAACCCAGTTGTGGGTAACACTAGATGTCAGTAGCACTGACAGCTGTTTTTGGTGGGTTAAGACAACCAAAAACGTCTCCAGACACTGGCAAATAATCTTTGGGAGATTAAATCAGGTCCTTCTACATTGAGAACTACTAATCCAAACAAATGAAAAGTCAAACAAAAATCTGTTATAGTAATTTGATGGTTAGATATAAGAGCTTAAAAGTAACAATTCACTCCAGTTAGAATGGCTATTACTAACAAGACAAAAAATAAAAAATGCTGGTGTGAATGCAGAAAAAAGGGAATTCTTATACACTGCTGGTGGGAATGTAAATTAGTATAGCCTTTATGGAAAACTATACGGTGGTTCCTCAAAAAACTAAAAATAGAATTACCATATGATTCAGCAATCCCACTACCAGATGTTTATCCAAAGGAAAGGAAATCAATATAACAAAGAGATATCTGCATTCCCATGTTTAATTCAGCACTATTCACAACAGCCAAGATGTGAAATCAACCTAAGTGTCATCAACATGAATAAAGAAATGTGGTACACACACACACACACACACACACACACACACACATACACACAATTCAGCCATGAAAAGAATGAAATCCTATGATTCATGGCCACATGGATAAGCCTAAAGGACATTATGTTAAGTGAAATAAGTCAGGGACAGAAAGATAAATACCACATGCTCTCACTCACATGTGGAAGCTAAAAAAGTTGAGCTCATAGAAGTAGAGAGTAGAACTGTGGTTTTTAGAAAATGAAAAGTATGGAGGAGGGGAAGATAGGGAGAGGTTGGTTAACAGATACAAAGCTACAACTAGATGAGTAAGTTCTAGTGTTCTGTAGCATTGAACTTTTAAAATATTTTCAAATAGCTAGAAGAGAGGATTTTGAATATTCCCAAAATAAATAGAGTGTTTGAGGTAAGAGATATGCTAATTACCTTGATTTGATCATTACATTGTATACATGAGCCAAAATATCAGTCTGTACCCCTAAATATGTACAATTATTACACATCAAAAATTGAAAAAAGAATTTATTGCTCATTGTTAATTAACACAAAAGCTAAAATGAGTATTATTTAATGCTTATTATTGACATTTTTGTGCTGAATAGTATACAAAAGTATGGCTATTTAGTCTTGCTATGTTGCTCAGACTAGTCTTGAACTCCTGGCCTCAAGCCATCCTCCCATGTTGGCCTCGCAAAGTGCTGGGATTAAAGGTATAAGCTACCACACCTGGCCTACAAATAATGTTGGCTGCTAATAATGAATATTAAATCATTAACCTGATTTGTTACAGAATATTTTCTATTCAACATTACTTGTCTTAAATCCTATGCAAGTATAAAACGATTTTGCAAAACTAACCTATCCTGTTAAAAAGGGCTGCAATGACCTGACAGAGTATGGAGGGGCTTCTGAGGGCAGGTCAAGTTCTGTTTGTTGGTGGGTGTTTATTATGTGAGCATGTTGAGTATGTAACATTGTACTGAGCTGAATACTTATAGGATTTTTTTCTGTATATTTTGTACTTTTAACTATATAAAGTAAAAAAAGATTCTCTTATACTGTATAAGCCAGAAAGCCATTTTAAAACATGCATGACTTTCATGATATCATCAGTCAAGCTTTTCCTATGAGTAAAATGATTTAAAATTTAAAAATGTTCACAACACTGGCATTTAACACCATTATTCCAATAGAGAACTTTCATGCAATTATTTTTTCAATACATATTGAACATCTACTATGTGTTAGATATTGTGTTTCATGTTAGAAATAACAGAGGTAATAATAGACTTAGTCCCTGCCATCAAAGTGCTTACTATTTATCAAACTTGGTTAATATAAACTTACAGAGAACAAATAGGGCAGTGTACAGCAAACACCTGAAATTCCAGGATAAACGTAATCATATTTAACAAGATCAATTTTATTCCATGACAAATAATTTTTTTTTTAATTTTTAATTTTTCAGAAGGAGTTTCACTCTTGTTGCCCAGGCTGGAGTGCAATGGCATGATCTTGGCTTACTGCAACCTCCTCTTTCAGGGTTCAAGCGATTCTCCTGCCTCAGCCTCCCAAGTATCTGGGATTACAGGCATGTGACACCACACCCAGCTAATTTTGTATTTTTAGTAGAGACGGGGTCTCACCATATTGGTCAGGCTGGTGCTGAACTCCTGACCTCGGGTGATCCACCCGCCTCGGCCTCCCAAAGTGCTGGGGATTACAGGTGTGAGCCACTGTGTCTGGCCCAGGACAAATAATTTTAAATGTTCCATTGTTTTGTTTTGATTTCTGAGGCAGGATCTTGCTCTGTCACCCAGGCTGGAGTGCAGTGGCACAATCACAGCTCACTGTAGTCCCAACCTCCCAGGCTCGAGTGATTCTCCCACCTCGGCCTCCTAAGTAGCTGGGATAATAAACAGGTGTATGCAACCATGCCCGGCTAATTTTTTTTTTTTTTTTTTTGTAGAGACAGGGTCTCCCTATGTTGCCCAGCTGGTCTCAAACTCCTAAGATCAAGTGATCCTCTCACCTCAGCCTACCAAAGTAATGAGATTACAGGCATGGGTCACCACACCCAGCTAATTACATTTTTGTTGTTGTTGTTAAATGACATAAACCTAGTCTATGGAAATGTTAGTTTTCTGTATTTCTTAAAACTAAAATAATTGATATGTCATTAATTTAGGGTTTCAGGCAGGCTGTAAGCATAACACAATTTCCTCTGACATTGGGTACGCTTCTGTGGAGGAGACTGAGAAGTACTGCAACTACACTGCAGTAAGAACTCCAACAAAGGCATATACAGGATACCGGGGGAATATGCATAGGAGAAAGGTATCTGACCTGGCTCCCTATTTTTCCTTCAACTTTAGGGGCCAGGTGTGTTTCTATATCTATCTATTTTTAATGGCATCTCAGGTATCATATTTCTACTCAAAAATAAGAAAATTTACTTAAGTACCACTTTCTCTAGATTGAAATCTGTTAAAGGGGTTTGTCAAAAAAAATTTAACCAGCCAGGCGTGGTGGCTCACACCTGTAATCCTAGCACTTTGGGAGGCCGAGGCAGGTGAATTAACTGAAGTCAGGAGTTCAAGACCAGCCTGGCCAACACAGGGAAGCCCCATCTCTACTAAAAATACAAAAGTTAGCTGGGTGTGGTGCTGGGCACCTGCAATCCCAGCTACTCAGGAGGCTAAGGCAGAAGAATCACTTGAACCTGGCAGGCAGAGACTGCAGTGAGCCAAGATTGTGCCACTGCATTCCAGCCTGGGCGACAAGAGCAAAACTCTGTCTCGGACAAAAAACAAAACAAACAAAAAAAAAACCATGAATTTACTTGTCCTCATTGCTACCTTTTCTTGGTAACAGTATAATCAATGATGAACTTCACTGAGTTAGGACTTGTCATCAGAAAGGATTAATATACTCATCTATGGAGTCAATTAAACTATTATATGACTTCAGGCAAGAAATCTCACCTCTTTGAAGCCTCAATTTCCTCATCAGTAAAATGAGAGGATTGGGCTTGTTCAGTTTTTTCCCTTGGAAACCATGCACATTCATATCAGTCATAATGACATATAGCAGCACTGATTCTCAAAGGGAGAGACATATTAATATACCTGGAACCACAGAAATGACATGTTCTGTTTGGAAAACCCCACAAATGACTGATAACAAATGAACTAGATCCTTTCTACTCTCTGGTCTCGGAACATCAACACTGGCATAACCAGGAAAGCTTTTAGATATGGGAAGCTGTAGAGGTTTTGCACTTTTACTAGATCCCCAGGCAATCTGTATGTGCATTAAAGTTTGAGAAGCATTGACCTAGATCACTCTCCTAGCTGGCATATTATAATGCCATGATTTCACAGTTGGCTTCATCAAGGGCAACTAACATACATGTATATAAGTAGAAAGCCCTAGGAGGAAGGAAATAATAAAGATTAGATCAGAAAAAAATTAAACAGCAAAAACAACTACTGAGAAAAATCAATAAAATCCAAGGTTGGTTCTTTGACAAGATCAACAATATTGACATTTAGCTAGGCTGATCAGTAGAAAAGGGAGAGGATTCAAATTACTAAAATCGGGAATGAAAGAGGGGACAGTAGTATTGACATTACAGAAACAAGGATTATAAGGGAATACTACGGACAACTGTATGCCAACATACTAAATAATCTGGACAAAACAGACAATTTCTTAGAACGACACAAACTACCAAAACTGACATAAGAAATAGGAAATCTGGGCCGGGCACGGTGGCTCAAGCCTGTAATCCTAGCACTCTGGGAGGCCGAGACGGGCGGATCACGAGGTCAGGAGATCGAGACCATCCTGGCTAACATGGTGAAACCCCGGTCTCTACTAAAAAATAAAATTAGCCGGGCGAGGTGGCGGTCGCCTGTAGTCCCAGCTACTCGGGAGGCTGAGGCAGGAGAATGGCGTAAACCCGGGAGGCGGAGCTTGCAGTGAGCTGAGATCCGGCCACTGCACTCCAGCCTGGGCGACAGAGCGACACTCCGTCTCAAAAAAAAGAAATAGGAAATCTGAAGAGACCTACAACAAGTAAAGATCCTGAATTAATAAAAAAAAAAAAAAAAATAGCACACAGAGGAGGCCAGAACCAGAGCCTCATTGTTAAAATCTACCAATCATTTAAGGAATTGACACCAATCCTTGACAGACTATTCCAAAAATAAGAAGAGAGAACTTCCTAACTTATTCTATTACAGTAATATTACCTTGAGACCAAATCAGATAAAGATATCATAAGAAAACTATAGATCAATACTCCGTATGAATACAGACACAAAAATCCTAAATAAAATACTGGCAAATCAAATCCAGCAACATATAAAAAGGATTATATAACTGGACCAAGTGGGATTAATCACAGAATGCAAGGTCGGTCCAACACACAAACCTCAATCAATGTAATACACCAAATTAACAGAGTAAAGAAAGACATCACATGGTCATTTCATTAGAAACAGACAAACCACTTGACAAATTCCAATAGCCAATATAACAAAAATGTTAATGATATAAACATTCAACAAACTAGGAAGAGAACTTCCTTAGCTTGACAAAGGGCATCTACAAAAAACTCACAGCTAACAAACTTGATGGCAAAAGACTGGATGGTAAAAGACTGAAGGCTTTCTCAAAGATCAGGAACAAGACAAGGATGTCCACTTTTGCTACTTCTAACCAAATTGTATAGGAGGGTCTTGCTAGGGCAAATAGGCAAGAAAAGGAAAGGAAAGGCATCCAGTTTGAAAAGAAGTAAAACTATATTTGCAGATGACATGATCTTATATATAAAAAATCCTAAAGAATCCACACACACACAACGTATGTAAATAAAATCAGTTTGGCAAGGTTGTAAGGTACAAGATCAACACACAAAAATTAATTATATTTGTATACGTTAGCAACAAACAATTCGAAAAAGAAATTTAAAAACAATTCCATTTATAATAGCACCAGAAAAATATTTACCAATAAACTTAACAAAAGAAGTGCAAGACTTGTACATGGAAAACTACAAAACTTTGCTGAAAGACATTTTAAAAGATCAGGCTGGGCGCGGTGGCTCACCTCTGTAATCCCAGCACTTTGGGAGACCGAAGTGGGTGGATCACTTGAGGTCAGGAGTTCAATACCAGCCTGGCCAACATGGTGAAATCCCATCTCTACTAAAATTACAAAAATTAATATTTGCAACAAATGGTGGTAGGATAATTGGATATCCAAATGCAAAATAATTTTTTAAAAAAGCTCAAAATAGATCTGAGACCAAAGTGTAAGAGCTAAAACTATAAAACTCTTAGAAGGAAATACAGGTCTAAATATTTTATAACCATAGACTAGGCAATGGTTTAGCAACAAAAGAAAAAATAGGTATGGTGGACTTCATCAAAAATAAAAACATTTGTGTTTCAAATGACATCATCAAGAAAGTGAAAAGACAACCTACAGAATGGCAGAAAATATTTGCAAATCAGATCCAATATCCAGAATGTATAAAGAATTATTGTGATTTAACAACAGAAGAGAAATAATCCTGGTAAAAAAGAATGGGCAAAGGCTTGAAATATACATTTCTGCAGAGAAGAGAGACAAATGACCAGAAAGCATATGAAAAGATGTTAATTAGAGAAATACAAATCAAAATTATGAGATACTTTTCACACTCACTAGGATAACAATAATAATTATTATTCATTGAAGGAAATGGTATTAGCAAGAATGTGGAAAACTGGAAACTTTTGTGCATTGCTTGTAGGAGTGCAAAATGGTCCAGCTGCTTTGGCAGTCTGGCAGTTCTTCAAAAAATTAAACATATGAGTTATTTGACCCAGCAATTCAACATTTGCAGTATGAAAACATGTCCACACATCATAAAAATGCCAACAATAGAGACTGGAGACTACTAGAGGGTGGTGGGATGGAACCAGAAAAACTAACTATTGGGTACTATGCTCACTACCTGGGTGACAGGATGAATCATACCCCAAATCTCAGCATCACACAATATACCCATGTACCAAACCTGCACATGTAGCCCCTGAATCGAAAACAAAAGCTGAAATTATTTTAAAAATATATCCACACAAAATGTATACATTAATGTTCACAGTAGTAGTATTCATCATTTGCCCCAAAGTGAAACAAGCCAAATGTCCACCAACCGATAAATAGACAAAATAAGATATGCCCATACAATAAATTATTAATCCATAAAAAGAAATGAAGTTACGATACATGCTACAACATGGATAACCCTTGAAAACATATGCTAAGTGAAAGAAGCCTGACACAAAAGGCCACATATTTTATGATTTTGTTTATATAAAATGCCCAGAATAGGCAAATCTACGGAGAGAGACATAATGTAAATACTTGAAGAAGCTCCTCAAAAAAAAAATCTGCAGAGACAGAAAATGGACTAGTGGCTGCCAGTGGCTGGGAGGAGGAAGAATAGAGAGTGGTTATTAATGGGTATAGAGTTTCTTTTTAGAAAAGGTGTTGAAAATATTCTCAGATTAGAGAGTGGTGATGGATGCACAACTTTTTGACTATACTAACCACCACTGAATTATACTTTAAAGTGATAACCTTTATGGTATATGAACTGTACCTCAATAAGGCTATTATTAGAAAAAAAACTAAAATATTTAGATGTAATAATAATATATGTATCTTGATTCAAATAAACCAACTAAAAAAAGACATATTTGAGACCATCAACAGACTTTGAAAACGGGCTGAGACACTATAAGACTTTGTTGTCAATTTTGTTAGTTGTGACACTGAAGGATTTACAGGTGTTGAGATGTAATGTTTGGAGTTTGCTTTAAAATGCTCCAGAAATAAACATGGAGGTATTAAATAAGATTGGCAATAATTACTGAAGCTGGTGATGGAGATATGTGAGCTCATTAAGCTATTCTTTTTACGTAATATAAAAAGTTGTGTAATTAAGCTGGGCATGGTGGTATGCACCCATAGTCCTAGCTACTTGGGGCTGATGGTAAGGCAGGAAGAGATCAAAGCTACAGTGAGCTATGAGAGCTATGATCATGCTACTGTACTCCGGCCTGGGCAACAGAGTTGAGACTCTGTCTCTAAAAAAAGAAAAGTTACATAATTAAAAAAGTAAAAAATGTAAAGTAGAAGTAAAATTCTGGCTGGGCACGGTGGCTCACTCCTGTAATTCCAGCACTTTGGGAGGCTGAGGCTGGCAGATGGACAGCTTGACTACAGGAGTCAAGACCAGCCTGGGCAACAAGGTGAGACCCTCTCTCCATAAAAAAACACACAAAAAATTAGCTGGGTGTGGTAGTAAACACCTGTGGTCCCAGTTCCTTGGGAGGCTGAGGTGGGAGGACGGCTTGAGCCTGGGAAGTGGATGCTGCAGTGAGCTGTGCCACCACATTCTAGCCTGAGCAACAGAGTGAGATCCTGTCTCAAAAAAAACAAAACAAAACAAAACAAACAAACAAACAAACAAAAACAAGAAAAGAAAAAAGACATTCTGCTTTCTCTTGCTCCAGGTCAAGGTTTAGCTGCTGGCCTCCTGTATATAAACAACAACAACAACAAAAAACCCTTTTGATGGGCTTTAGCATTGAAATGAGTCAGCTTATTTAACCAAAACCATTATTTTTATATACTCTTACTCATTCTTGGTTAGGTGTACATTTCTCTAATCTTTAATAGAGTTTTTAAAAAAAAAATTAGCTTGCACAAGAGCTCCCTAGGAAACACACTGATTTCTTCTTCACTGGGCTCCCATATCATAATATAACAATTTTAGTTTTGGAAAGTTTCCCAGACTTCTTCAGTTTCCTTTACCTGAGCATTCCACGCTGCAGAAGAATACCTAGATTTCTGGAAACATTTAGAAGTTAGGACAACAGTTAACCTTCTTTGTTTTGATACAACATAAGAAATTTAGGTGGTAAATACAACCCAAGAGTTCCTTGCTTTGCTCAATTTATTGCATAAAAATAATTTAAATGTTTTGGGCTTTACCTAGTATCAAAAAAAAAAAAAAAAATAGAAAAAGAAACAATTTAAATGGATGTGAGAGGGCCATGATATGATCTCACAGTTAGATCTATGAGCTAGAAGGGTTAGATCTGTCTCTCTCATATTCCCTGAGTGATGTTGGGGGAAATTCTCATTCTTCCGTTTCATCTGTAAAATGTTGGGGGAGACAATCCTTCTTGGACCTCTTGTGTGCCTACATTTCTTTACTGGGTTATATCAAGACTATAAGGCCCTGACCACTCTTTCCTGGGCCATTTATGGAGCTGATAATGAGAGAGGAGGCTTTCTTACTGCTTCCTATAAAAACAATGGGTTCTCCCAACTTGGCCTTCTTCATCTGCAACACAAACCTACCACGTGTGAGCATGTCACTGAGTCATACAGTGTCACCCCATGGGACTCTGGTCCAAGAGGAACTGGCACAGATACGCAGATGCTCAGGCTGCTTGCACTGTCATGAGTAATAAAGTCCTTTGCCTCTGACCTAGGAGTCTTGTATTTTTTGCCAGTATCCAAGAAACAGTAAGAGGCTTTATTAGTTTGCTAAAGCAGGTAAACCTCAGATCTGACAAAAACCATGAATAATCGCTGTCCTTAGTTTAACTCCCTGGAATATTGTACATTTGTACTCCAAATGAGATAACACCAAAAGTAATATGAATAAAAGCATGATAAATCTCAATATACTGCAGTACTTGAGGTAGATCCTAAATGTTGTGGTATCACAGAACACGTGAAGGACAGTATTCCAAGTGGTTGGAATGGGTGTGTGAGGTCAGGTGGAGAAAATAAGAGTGGAATGGGGAGTTCTCACTGAGGAGAACTGGAAAACACAGGTAGGGTAGAGTCAGATAAAGAGGTCTCTGAAACTAGACTTGGATATTAATGAAGGAAGCAATGGGAACCACTGTAGTTTTGAGCAGGGAATCAGCGTAACTAAAATTCTGTTTGGGGATGATTAATCTGAGAAGATTATGCAAAATGAATTTGAGGGAAGAGAATCAAAATGGTCTGCCATGAAGAATTGTAGTGATTCAAGTTTAGATAGTCATTAGAAGAGAGAAAGGAAATGAAGGGGTCAAGAACAACACCAAGGTTTTTGCCCTGAGAGACTGAAACAGTGTGCTATAAAGGGAAATGACAAAGTTGAGTAACTGTTATGGAGGTAAAGGGCAAAATAAACTTGGTTTTGGATATCATAAAGGATGTTTATGTGGAAAGATTCTCAACATATCATTTTTAAAGACAAGGTCTCACTATGTTGCCCAGGCTGGACTTGGACTCATGGGCTCAAGCAATCCTCCCATCTCAACCTCCTGAATAGATGGGTCTACAGGAATGCAACCACCATGCCCAGCTTTCAAGATATTTTTGATCACATAGTTGTAAATGCAAATGGAAGTTTGGAGTTAGAGAGTCATCAGCATAGGACAATAATAACAATTAAGAGAAAAGATGCTTTCACAAGGAGATGTTTTTATTAAAGAGAAATAGAAGTATGCAAGGTTACTAGCCCAGCCTTTAAAGTATGCCCACAATTACAGGCTGGAAACAGAGCCAAAACAGTCCTTTCAGGAATTTTTTTTTTTGGCACACACCTAGATAGTGGCTAGAGTACAAATGGATATATACCAGAGAGGCAGCACAGGATACTGGAGTGTCTTTCAAACAAAGGTCACAACCCTTTAGTGGGTCACAAAATCAACTTTATGTCCTATATAGTAAGGTTATGTATTGTTTCAGGAAACTTTTAAGATACATACAAATAAATGATGGGTGTACTGAGTTCTGGATGAAGATGTATTTTTACAGTGGTTCTTGTGTCAAATAAGTTTAAAGAACTTTGGTGTAGTGGTTAACAGCACAAGCTCTAAAGCTGGTCTGTGGGAGTTTGAACTCTATTCAAACTCTTCCCTAGCTGGGTGACCTTGGGAAAAGTTTTTTCTCTTGTTGCATTTTCTGTTTTGAGATAATTGAGGAATCACATGAAATTGTAAGAAATAATATAGAGAGATACCATGTACTTTTAACCTAGTTCTCCCAAGGGTATCTTGCAAAACTGTAATACATTATCACAACCAGGATACTGATGTTGAATTACAGTCAAGACACAGAACATTTCCATCACGACAAGGATCCCTCATATTGACGTTTTATAGCCATGCCCACATCCCTCCTTGCCCCTACCCCATCCTCAACCCATGCCAACCACTAATCTGTTCATTTCTATAGTTTTATCTCTTCAAGAATGTTATGTAAATACAGTACGTAACCATTAAAATTGACTTTTTATTACTCAGCATAATTCTCTGAAGAATCATTCAGGTTGTTGCGCGTATCAATGGTCTGTTCCTTTTTACAACTGAGTAGTATTCCACTGGGAAACTTTCTTAACTTCTGTATGCGTCACTTTCCTTATCTATAAAATGGTGACAGGGTTCTGAAGGGTAAACAAGTTCTTATACGCAAGCATTTAGAAGTGCTTGGAATATACTAAGGAAAAAAGTTGTTAGCTACTGCAATTATTATGGTCTTCCATATATACATAACTGTTTTTTGTTTTTTGAGACAGTTTTGCTCAGTCACCCAGGCTGGAGTGCACTGGTGCAATCTCAGCTCACTGCAACCTCCACCTCATAGCTTCAAGCGATTTACTTGCCTCAGCCTCCTGAGTAGCTGGGACTACAGGTACCCGCCACCACACCTGGCTAATTTTTTTTTTTTTTTTTTTTTTTT
>NW_012120710.1:1796889-1797985 GCF_000951035.1 Colobus angolensis palliatus | reverse complement strand
CTAATTTTTTGTATTTTTAGCAGAGACAGGGTTTCACCATGTTGCCCAGGCTGGCCTTGAACTCCTGGCATCAGGTGATCTGCCCACCTCAGCATCCCAAAGTGCTAGGATTATAGGCGTGAGGCACCACGCCCCACCAATTTTGTTGTTGTTGTTTGAGACGGAGTCTCACCCTATTGCCCAGGCTGGAGTGCAGTGGCGCGATCTCAACTCACTGCAACCTCTGCCTCCCAGTTTCAAGCAATTCTCCTGCCTCAGTAATTTTTTGTATTTTTAGTAGAGATGGGTTTTGTCATGTTGGCCAGACTAGTCTCAAACTCCTGAGCTCCAGTAATCTACCTGCCTCGGTCCCCCAAAGTACTGGGATTATAGAAGTGAACCACCATTCCAATTTTATTTAACTTAACAATTTTATTTAACTTAATACGCTTACTGAATGATGATGTGGCACAGTGCTAGAACCTAATAAAATCTCTTAAGATATGTTTCTTCTGTTTTTCAACATGCATCAAGTCTTAACACCCTCTGCCCCCAAATATTAAGGAACCAGTATGCAATTTTGGTAGGTAAAATTTTACACAGGTATATTATTGCCTAAATTCAAGTACTGTCCTGACCATTTAAATCCTTGGAGAGACGGGCAGTAATCCGGGCAACTGCAAATTTACAAAATCCGTTCAAAAGGCTTGTAATGAGTACAGACAGGAATTCAATACTTATTGAAAAACTAAAGGTAATAAGCTATGTGCCTTTTATTATTTAATGTTCATAATTTCCCTAGTGAGTTTCAAAACATTTTAGACACAAATTACTAGCATATAAGGAAAGGAGATGCAATATAATAGGTGTTGTACATAATACAATTCTACCCGAAGAAGACACTTCATATTCTAGTAGATATAAGTTACAAACACATAGAATATGAAACTAATCATCACTGTAAAAAATAGTTCAGGTCGGGCGCGGTGGCTTACACTTGTAATCCCAGCACTTTGGGAGGCCAAAGCGGGTGGACCACGAGATCAGGAGATTGAGACCATCCTGGCAAACACAGTGAAACTCCATCTCTACTAAAAATGCAAAAATTAGCCAGGCG
>NW_012120710.1:1789785-1796194 GCF_000951035.1 Colobus angolensis palliatus | reverse complement strand
CTGATACCATGCCATTGCACTCCCGCCTGGGCAACAAGAATGAAACTCCATCTCAAAAAAAAAAAAAAAAAAAATCAAGATAAGAAGCTTCAATTGTGACAGAACTGAAACAAAAAACAAAAACAAGTAGCAGTTCAAATCTGCAACCCACTAGAGTCTGTTATTTTAAAAATTTTTAGGAGGCCAGAAGCCAGTGTTAACACTTTATCTATTAAAAAGCAAACTATAGCCAGGTGCAGTGGCTCAAGCCTCCAATCCTAGTGCTTTGGGAGGCTGAAGTGGGAGGATCATTTGAGCCTAGGAGTTTGAGACCAGCCTGGGCAATAAAGTGAGACCCTGTCTCTACATACATACATTCATACATAAAAATTAGCCAGGTGTGATGGCACATGGCCTGTAGTCCCAGCTACTCAGGAGGCTGAGGAAGGAGCCCAGGAGTTCGAGGCTGCAGGGAGCTATGATTATGCCACTGCACTCCAGCCTGGGCAACACAGTGACACCTCCTCTCAAAAAAATAAAAGGAAATAAAAGCCAACTGTTATGGCACATCTACAATAACAGATGAGAAACAGAATTGAAAACAGCTTAGCAGTTGAAGGTCTCCAGAAAATATCTGAGCCTGCATATATCATCAGCTTTTTCTGAGTCTGAAACGAGGATTCTCCCCAGACCCTGAATTGCTATTGTGTGTTATGTGCAGGTAATACTCCATAACGTATTTTTTCTTGGTACTAGCACTTATTTATAACATCTCCAAGTTATGTAATACAGTTGTGTGAAATGCTGGAATTTTACATAACTGTGATTGAGACCATGAGGCAAGAAAAGTAGAGAAGGATATCAAGAAGAATGAAATGATCAAAAGAGTTGAAGTGAAGCCATCTCCCTCTCCCCATTCTCATTTTTTTTTAAACTGCATTTCAGAAAGACTTTTCTGTAAAGAGGATCTTGATCAACATTACCACATATTACTTGACTGGAAATCTATTAAGATCATCAAGGTACTGACATAATCAACATTTTCTGGATATTTTATGTACTATACTGTTAAAGTTCATCTCCTCTCCCTTTTGGAGTTCACCTATAATAACCATCCACAAAAATTCCTGCAAAAACAAAATTTAAAAAAGGAGTCTGACTCTCACAGTAGGCTTGATTCTTACATTATTAATACTTTGTATTAAAGAAATAGAATCTTGACTGTGATGAGTCACAGTAAAGTTCTTTAGAAGGGGATAAATTTTATGAAGCATTTTTTCTTTAATATCTAGTCTATCAAAGGAATTAAAGCCCTAAACCTGGTGGTGCCTAGCCAATAACTATTAATAATAATAATGATAATAGGCCAGGCACAGTGGTTCACACCTGTAATCCCAGCACTTTGAGGGGCCAAGGCAGGTGGATCACTTGAGGTCAGGAGTTCGAGACCAGCCTGGCCAACATGCTGAAACCCCGTTTCTACTAAAAATACAAAAAAATTAGCTGGGGATGGTAGTATGCACCTATAATCCCAGCTACTTGGAGGCTGAGGCAGGAGAATTGCTTGAACCCCAGGAGGAAGAGCTTGCAGTGACGTGAGATCACTCCACTGCACTGCAGCCTGGGCAATGGAGTGAGATTCTGTCTCAAAATGAATAAATAAATAAATAAATAAATAAATAAAATATAATAATAGCAGCCAACACAATAGTAAACATTACACACTAAATGAATCAACACCCTTCTCTTTTTTCTCGTCTGTGAACTGTCAATTAACTAGACAATACTGATTTGTTCTTTCACTGAATTATATGTAATCAGTTATATTAAAAGCAGAATCAAAGATGGCATAAAAAGTCTGACAAAAGGAAAAGAGATGACACTCAGGATTTCAGAATTCCCACATTCAAAGGCAAGTGCTGAAGAAGAAGATACTCTTGGGCATCAACAGAGGGGAAAGCTGCCTTGATTTTGTTTGGTATGACCAGACCTACTGAGGGTAGTACTTATCCCAGGTCTGACTAAGGATATCAAGAAGTTTAAGACAATCTCTGTTCTCAAGGAGTTTACCCTTTAACTAGGTTGATAAACACACAAGAATTAGAGAATAAGTAAAAAGTCTTCATTAAGCTCCAAGTTCTGCAGGAGCAAGTGAATGGAGAAAAGAATGTGGGCCAAAGCTGTCAAAGAGTAAATTGTGGAAATCCTATAAGGACTGAAAGGTTGGCAGGTGGCACACCTGCCATAGGCACAGGAGGGGGAAGGGTGTAAATACATGAGATGTCACAGGAACAAAGTAGGAGAGGAGGACGTGGGCAGAGAAAGGTCAGTCTGGGCAGAGTGGTGGATGTGTATGTGTCAGGGTGTGTGCGCTAAAGCAAAGTGGGAACATGTAAAATGATAAAGTAGAGCCAAATCTCAATTTTTCTATCTTTAGTACAAAATGTTTAAATCACCCTGAGCTCCCTATAGTTAGCTGCCTTGATACAGAAGAAACACTGATTGGTTTGGGGAACCTTTCCACATTAGAACATACATGCTACTTTAAAAAGATAATCACACCATTCCATGTTTCAGTCTCTTGCATGAAGAAGAAAAAATTAACAAAAAATAATTATACCAGAAAGGAATGCTATTACACGACAAAGTTGAAAGTGTGTAATGTTATGGAAATCTACAAATCAGAGCAACATTCCAGGCTAAACACTAGATTCGTGGGATCTGTTTGCTTTTGGCTGCTGTGAAATTCACAGAAATACACATACATATATTTATATGAGTAATAAAATTTACACTGTCTCAACAAGCGAAAAAACAGCCATAGCAAAAGCTCGATGTAATCTTGAAATAATGTCTCTTTTAAACACGTTATCAGCAAATATCTTTAAAAAGCAACATAAACATACATTGACACTATTTTACTTGGAACCAAACATAAAGATTTCCCTCTTATTGTCATGGGAAATAAAACCTAAAACTGACATTTCCTCTTATGGAAAACAATTAAAAGGTGGTTAGAAAATTTTAAAAAGCAAGGAAAAAAAAAGCTGAAAGATGTTGGTGTGGCACGCACCTTCTGTATCATCGCGCATTTGCTCCACCAAATCTGTCAAATCCTCCCAAGAGTCTTTGCAAACGGCAAAAAGAAAGGAAAAGAAAGATAAAATGTCATGCAAGCCCAGAAAGAAAAGTGCTATTAAAAACAAGATTTCCATAGGGATAACTGAAAGGGAGGTTCCTAGAATTCTTTCTACTTATCACAGCGATTAACAGTGACAAGGGCTGGGACTACAACCAAATAAGCAGAGATAGCAACTATGGTTATTAAATATGTTTCAAAGCTAAGATTAGTAATTTCAAGGTTTCAAATAAAGGGAAACAAAGATGCATATCCTATTAAAAAGCAACACAGATTTTTTTTTCTATTGAAAATCAAAGGCTCTTTGTATTCTAAGTGTAGGCAACATTAATCTAATTCAACATTTATTTTGATCACTTCAGGGAACTGAAACGTATGTGCAATATACTTCTTTTAGATTCAGGACAAATATTATGATGCAAACTAGTGACTTTTCTTTAAAAAAAAAAAAAAAGTCCAAATACTTTTTCCAACTCCCCCTCCCCCAATTCTCCTTCCCCAAAACAAAAATAAAGGAGGTTGCTTTGAAGATACACAAAATAAGTCACATATAATTCAATAAAGTCAGATGTTTATTCAACATACAGAACTAGCAGATCTGAGGCAGTGACCTACAATCAAGCACATTAATATTTCTGCAGGAAATAAATATTCAGATTAAGTAAAATAAAATCTATAAATAGCCTCAAGTAAATTCACATCATGTTTTATCACCAAATAAGTTCAGACAAATTTATGAAAAATGCTTTTTGTTTCCAGAGTTTTTCTTTTTTTTGGAATTAGGTATCTATATATGTAAACCAAATGGCAAGTGTCTCACACAGGAAAAAAAAATACTGTGAGTTGGCTACTATTATTTTATAGTAAATTAGTGCTGAAATACATTATATATAGACATATTTGCACAAGTCATTTTCAGGTACAATCCTTTGACAATATAATGTGCCACAAATCTATATTACGTAGGATTACAGATTCACGAGAATGGACTCTTACCATTCACATTATTACTTTACAGACTTGCTGTGACCAAAAGTCAACAGAGGGAATATTCTCATTTGCTTCTTTATTGTATTTAATTAGAAACTCTATTTGTCACCTACTAAGATAAAAGCCTACCTTATTAAAGCAAAATATATATATATATAAAGAGCCTCCAAGATTTGTATAGAAAAATGCTCTGGAAAGTGAATTTCTAGGTAGGAATGTGCGGTAGATACCAGGGATCTCTGATTTTTCCTTGGGCATGTCGCATCTAGAGCATTTTTCTGTTACAACCAGACATATTTTCTGTTTTCTTCTTAAAACAGAGATTAAAGTTTTAAGTATCAGAGTGATGTAATTGATTTAAGCGAACTTTTCTCCCCTAGAAAGTAAAAGGTCTATCTTTACCATGTAAGGTGCTCTCCACTTTACCTTGCCATGCTCAGGACTTTACTACAATAGGTATCATGCCATTCTTTTATACCTCAAAGAAAGATTTGTGAAAGATTTTTAAAAAATTGTGCCTTCTAGAATATGTTCATATTATTAAAACAACATAGTTTAGAAATGCTGAGTGGACTGTAGCATGTATAGTGCCAAGCAACTGGTCATGAAAGATTGCGGCCATTACTTCATTCCAAAAGCCTGGATTAAATGGTTTAAAATGCTGCACCCAACAAAATTTGGTAACCATATTTTTAAGATGCATATGAATATAGCTTTTTTTTTTTTTTCAGTCAAGAGTTGAGAGAGACAAAACCAGTCCTGGTGGGCTGAGGCAAGAGGATCATCTGAGCCCACGAGTTTCACAGCTGACATGAACAACATAGCGAGATTTCATCTCTCTCTTTTTTTTTTTTTGAGACGAAGTCTCACTCTGTAGCCCAGGCTGGAGTACAGTGGCATGATCTCAGCTCACCACAACCTCCACCTTCCAGGTTCAACCAATTCTCCTGCCTCAGCCTCTAGAGTAACTGGGACTACAGGCGCACGCCACTGAACCCGGCTCATTTTTTGTAATTTTAGTAAAGACGGGGTTTCACCATGTTGGCCAGGCTGGTCTTGAACTCCCGACATCAGGTAATCCGCCCACCTTGGCTTCCCAAAGTGTTGGGATTACAGGCGCGAGCCACTTCGCCTGGCTGAGACTTCATCTCTTTAAGGGAGGAGAGGGGGCGAGAGAGATATAGATGGACACAAGGCTGGAATTGTACAAGGGCACTGAATTAGGAAGCATAGCTTATTTAAGATTTACTTAACTAATTTCTTGACTATCATTCTGTTTCAGGTCTAAGAATGAAAAAATCAATAGACTATGTAGCTCTGAAAAGATTTAAGCAGGTAGCACTGTAAACATCTACCCTTAAGGTACATAGTGACTCAATGATGGCAACAGTCTCGTCTGGTAGAACGGGACCCTTGCCCCTCTTGTACTTCTTTTTTCTCTGGATGAGGCAACTGGCTGAATGAAGCTCCTTTTCTACAAAGAAGTGCTTGAATGGACTCAAAAAATGCCTCCCCTTTGTTTATGTATCCATGGTTGTGAAATCTCTTCTTGAGGTAGCCTTTCTCTAGCAGTATTGCTATAGGCAACCAAGTGACAGATTTTACAAGGCCTGGGGGTTATTTTGTCCCCTTGAGACAAAGTGTCTTTGATTTACAGTGTTAATTTTTAGAACTGTATTAGTTTCTTAAGGGAACACCTTTCTGAAGCCCCAAACACAGATACATCACATACATCTTTGAAAGGCTATTGTGAAAATAAAATCTAATAAATTTAAAGTACTCAGCAAATCATAGGTACTCAATTGTCAACTTTACACTTACAACTGGATTTCTCTAAGTATATTTGCCATAATTATTCAAAGACAATAGAGTGAATGGAATTTTAAAAAGCCAGCTAAGCTAAATATTAAAAAGGAAAAAAAATAAGTCGACCTAAATAAACCAAATGACAAGTTAACAGCTGAGGTGCTATTAAACTAACCATAGTATTATTAGCTTGATAACAAAGCAATTGTCATATATTAATTTTCATAAATGCTTTGAGGTTTTGTTCTAATAATCTAGTAATTTCGGCCAAGGCCTACTTTCTCCCCCAAAATATCAGCAAAAATCAACAACAACAACAAAAACAACAAATAGCCCTAGAAAAGGTAACACATTAAGTCATCAACACTTGAGCCATTTAAATTTTACTGAGGCTGGGTGTGGTGGTTCATGCCTGTAATCCCAGCACTTTGGGAGGCAGAGGTGGGAACACTGCCTAGCCGGTGAGTGTAAGAACAGCCTGCTCAATATAGGGAG
>NW_012120710.1:1783883-1784235 GCF_000951035.1 Colobus angolensis palliatus | reverse complement strand
AAAAAAAAAAAAAAAAAAGAAACACCCATAGACAATGCCCTTGAGATCTAAATAACTATGACACAAGGTTTAAAAGGAATTAAGGCTGGGTGTGGTAGCTCACGCTTGTAATCTCAGCACTTTGGGAGGCCAAGGCAGGCAGATGGCTTAAATCCAGGAGGTGGAGACTAGCCTAGACAACATGGCGAAACCCTGTCTCTGCCAAAAATACAAAAACAATTAGCCAGGTGTGGTAGTGCATGCCTCTAATCCCAGCTACTGAGGAAGCCAAGGCAGGAGGATTGCTTGAGCCTGGGAGGAAGAGGCTGCAATGAGCTAAGATTGTACCACTTGCACTCCAGCCTGGGTGACA
>NW_012120710.1:1778812-1783700 GCF_000951035.1 Colobus angolensis palliatus | reverse complement strand
GGTGGCTCAAGCCTGTAATCCCAGCACTTTGGGAGGCTGAGGTGGGTGGATCACGAGCGGGAGTTCGAGACCATCCTGGCCAACATCGTGTAACCTTGTCTCTATTAAAAATACAAAAATTAGCTGGATGTGGTGGTGTGTGCCTGTAATCCCAGCTATTCAGGAGGCTGAGGCAGGAGAACTGCTTGAACTCAGGAGGTGGAGATTGCAGTGAGCTGAGATGGTACCACTGCATTCCAGCCTGGTTGACAGAGCAAGACCCTATCTCAAAAAAAAAAAAAGAGGAATTAATATTAGTCACATAAGTGAAGATAAAACAGATTCTTAGGTGAGCAGCTAGGTGACACTAGAAGGCTAAGGAGGACCAGGCCTGATGGGGAGTGAGGGGATGAGGAAAGGAAGCCCTGACCAGTAGACCCTTTGCTCTCGTGCTGGAATGGCTATGCTGATACTTTAGTTGGGAAGCTGCTGTCCACAGGACTGGGCACTGTGGGATTCTCAGACAAAATGTAGTATATCTCCTTTGTACCCTAGCTTTATATCTCTGTAAGAAAGAAAAAGGAAATCCCCGCATGCAGCCTTTTCATCCCAAAAAGCAAATTCTAGCAATCTTAGAAAAGCATGCAGTTTCTCATTGCACAATTAAGAGTAAAAACTCTCTTCTGCTTAGAACACTACTGTTAGCTTAAAAAAAAAGTAGAGAAAGTAGTATCATGAGGTTTTCAGCTGCTGAACCAACTGTCTTGAAAACCACAACTGTATCCTTTGGAAAGTTCAGATGTTAATACAGCATGAGAAAAACGCAACGAACTGCAGCAGGAAAGACAAAACCAAGCTTTGATAAGTAGCTAATATGAAAGTTTATGATACCATGCTAGTCAACATTTGTTTTAATTGTTTAAAGTAGCTTGGCAATGTGTATAAAAATTAAAAACTAAAAATTGGTAAAATATTCAAGTTATACACATAACAATTTTTCCAAAACTGTCTTGGGTAGAAAAATTTAGAAACAACCTAAATGCCTGTAATAAAGAAATAGTCAAAGAAATTATGGCACATCCAGGCCAGGTGCAGTGGCTCATGCCTGTAATCCCAGCACTTTGGGAGGTCAGGGTGGGTGGATCACCCGAGGTCAGGAGTTTGAGACCAGCGTGGCCAACATGGTGAAACCCCGTCTCTACTAAAAATACAAAAATTAGCTGGGCATGGTCGCGGGCGCCTGTAATCCCAGCTACTCGGGAGGCTGAGGCAAGAGAATCACTTGAACCCGGGAGGGGGAGGTTGCAGTGAGCTGAGACCACGCCATTGCACTCCAGCCTGGGCAACAAGAGCGAAACTCCGTCTCAAAAAAAAACAAAAAAGAAAGAAAAAGAAAATAAATTATGGCACATTCAACAACTGAAGACATTAAACAAAATGATACAAATTTCAATTTACTCACATGGAAAGATATTGCAGAGGAAAAAAGGCAGGTCACAGCACAGGTGTGGTATGATCATACATATATACAATTTTGTGAGTTTGCAAGTGAACCTTCAGTGCATACATTGAAAAAGAGCATCTGATACTAAATCTTAACAGTGGTTGTCCCTAGGAGTATTAGAAATGTAGGTGCATTCTATTATTTCGTATTTTATACTTTTCTGTATCTTGTGACTTACAATGCAAATGTATCAGCTCTATAACTAAAGTTGTTTTCATTAAAAATATCCATACATAATAATGCTAAAGACATTTTTTCTTTTCTTTCCTTGATTTTCTTTGAGACAGGGTCTCAACTCTGTCACCCAGGATCACAGCTCACAGCAGCCTCAACCTCCCGGGCTCAAGTAATCTCACCATCCTCCCCTGTCAGCCTCCTGACTAGCTGGGACCACAGGCATGCACCACCACATCCAGCTAATTTTTTTTTTGAGACGAAGTTTTGCTCTTGTTGCCCAGGCTGGACTGCAGTGATGTGATCTCATTTCACTGCAACCTCCACCTCCTGGGTTCAAGCACTTTTCCTGCCTCAGCCTCCCAAGTAGCTGGGATTATAGGCGTCCGCCACCACACCTGGCCAATATTTTGTATTTTTAGTAGAGACAGGGTTTCACCATGTTGGCCAGGCTGGTCTTGAACTCCTGACCTCGGGTGATCCACCCACCTTTACCTCTCAAAGTGCTAGGATTACAGGCATGAGCCACAGCACCCAGTCGCACCCAGCTAATTTTTAATTTTTTTGTAGATACAGGGTTTTGCCATGATGTCCAGGTTGGCCTTGAACTCGTGAGCTCAAGCAATCCGCCTGCCTTGGCCTCCCAAAATGTTGGGGTTACAGGTGTGAGCCACCACACCCAGCCAATATTTTCTTTAAAAACATTGTTTTCAACACACTGACATACAATTTTGAGAATATTTAATTATGATGAAAAATATATAATTACTTAGCAGCCATTTGGGGAGAAGTCTTTTTCACTGTTCCTCTACACATGTGCTTCTAAGCTCATCAAATACTTCTATTTGTTCTCTGGAAAAGCTCAAATACCAAAAATTGCAAAGGAACAGATTTTAGTATTTATAGCCCTGTACTCAAAAGCACTTCATAGTAGTCACAGTTGACTGGTGGGGACTAGAGGAACCACAATGAAAAAACATGCCAAATTGTATACTCTCCACCTCCCCCTCAAGAGGGGCACCACCAAAAAAGCAAAATGCAGAACCAGCTACTCAAGAGTACAGAGTATTGTGGATGCTCTCAAACAACAGCACTTGCTCTTTCCAACCAAATTGTGGTTGGTACCCAGGCTTGGGAATCTGACAACGTGAATTCTGTTCTGAGTTCTATCACTGAGCGGCAGTTAGCTTATCTGGCACAGCATTTCCTTTTGGAAAATGATTCATATTTCAGTGATTAGTTTAGGACAAATGACTTTTGGGTGTTAGAAGCTGATAACCCAAAGAAGAATTAATGTGAGTTCTGTTATGAAGGGCACACACTAAAGATTAAAGTAGAAGCTCTGTTCCACGAAAATTCAGAAAAGGCTCACCAACAGAAGAAAAGACTGTAAGGCACTACGGTTAATGACAGTGCACTGAAGCCAATGCCAGTGCAGGAGTATCAGGGAGATAGGAAGAAACTGAAAGTAGCCCTGAAACAGGAAGGAAAAACTGATTTTATGCAGAGTATATTACGGTCAGGTCAGAGGCAACATGCAGCTCTTTTGTGGTTTAGATAGGAACTGGCATACAAGTATTTCTCACCCAGATTTAGAATTTTACAAAATCCTAGAAGCTAAGTGGGTAAAACTTACCTTGAAAGGGTGACTAGCCAGGTTATTTTCAGGACAGAGCAACAAGAAGGGATGAACCTTGCCCAAGAACTTTGTCCCATAGGCTTCTGAGACTGTATTAAAAGCTACAACCTTCTCACTTCGAGAAGTTCACTGAGACTGCCTTCTGAACACATAATCACAGCTCAGAGAACCTGACAGTGTAAATCTAAGGCGGACTGCACTGGTGGCAACAAATGTTTCTGTAATCTCACCAAGGGCCAATTACAAAACGGGGTGTGCCACAGTGAAAGCAAAGAACAATAACACAATTCTGTGAAAAAGAGAATCCCAATGACTCAGGTTTTATTTTCCAAACACTTAGGAAAGGAATCAATCAAATGCTGTAAATGCTTCTAAATCTAGAAACTGTGGGCCCCCCCATACACTGCAAATAGCATTTACACAGCTAAGAAAACAAAGCATGCCAGTAAATAAACACAGGTCTGTGAAAAAGCTCAAAATAAAATGCCTAATAGAAATCTTAAAAAATTATATTGGAAGTTGAATCTAAAGCAGTAGCCCTGCTGTGAGGCAAACGTTCCCACTCACAGATGTGTGAAACTGCCATAGAAGGTACTGATATATAATACAAATATCTGTTGGATGGATGATTGCACACCCGTTAATTTTCATAAAGTTTTTTCCCTTGAAAAAGGAGCATTTGTTTTCATATTAGAGTAATATGTCCTCTTGTAGAATATTTGGGAGATATAAAGAAACATAAAGAATATTATAAAAATCACCTGTAATTCCACTATCCAGAGATAATCAATTTTTATATTTTTGATATATTTCCTTTCACTTGTGTTTATGCATACCTATGCTTAAAAAAATTGTGACTATAGTAAATATGCAGCTTAAGAGGCAGCTTTTAAAGTTATATCCAAACATTACCCTATACATCAAATATCGTTCCACAATAATTTTTAGTGTAAGGTGTTCTACAACTTATTGAATAATTTTCCTCTTAGGCTATTTAAGTTGCTCTCAAGATTGTGTTACAGGAAGTCAGAATACTGTGATAAATACACAGTACATACATAAACTTTTTGTTTGTATCTCTTACTATTTCCTTAGGATACGTGTCTGGTACAATTACTGAGAATTAATTTTTTTAGGGTCCTTGATTCACAATGATAAAATGATTTCTATAAAGGATGTACCAACGCACATTCTCACTAGCAGAGGCCCCAAGTTGTCCCATATTGTCATCAATACTATATATTATTAATAGATATATTTAAAACAATAAATTATTACATTATTCTAAACTTATATTTTCCAAATAATATATAGTTGGTCCAGAATATGAGATTAAAAAATTGAAAATAAAGAAAACATTAGAAACTGTAAATTAAATTGTGTGTAATGGAGGAAGACAAAATCTTTTATTATTCATTTATTTATTTATTTATTTATTTAGAAATGGAGTCTCGCTCTGTTGCCCAGGTTAGAGTGCAGTGGTGTGATCTTGGCTCACTGCGACCTCTGCCTCCCGGGTTCAAGTGATTCTTCTGCCTCAGCCTCCCGAGTAGCTGGGATTACAGGCGCCCACCACTGCACCCAGCTTTTTT
>NW_012120710.1:1760194-1777857 GCF_000951035.1 Colobus angolensis palliatus | reverse complement strand
GATTATAAATCATGCTGCTATAAAGACACATGCACACGTATGTTTATTGCGGCACTATTCACAATAGCAAAGACTTGGAATCAACCCAAATGTCCTAGAACTTAAATGAAAAAAAAAAAAAGTTCTGGAGTACATGTGCACAACGTGCAAGTTTGTTACATAGGTATACATGTGCCATGTTGGTTTGCTGCACCCATCAACTCATCATTTACATTAGGTATTTTTCCTAATGCTATCCCTCCCCCAGCCCCCTGCCCCCCAGCAGGTCCCCGGTGTGTGATGTTCCCTTCCCTGTGTCCATGTGTTTTCATTGTTCGACTCCCACTTATGAGTGAGAACATGCGGTGTTTGGTTTTCTGTCCTTGCAATAGTTTGCTCAGAACGATGGTTTCCAGCTTCATCCATGTCCCTACAAAGGACATGAACACATCCTGTTTTAAGGCTGCATAGTATTTCATGGTGTATATGTGCCACATTTTCTTTATCCAGTCTATTATTGATGGATATCTGGGTTGGTTCCAAGTCTTTGCTATTGTGAATAGTGCCGCAATAAACATACGTGTGAATGTGTCTTTATAGTAGCATGAAAATTCTTTCTTTTAAAATGGTTTTATGGAGTAATAGGGAATCACTGAGTTCACCAGAAGTTTGTTGGATATCTACCATAAATAGTACACAGTACTATGTGGCCTTCTGAAGAATGTCAAAGAAAAGGTTTGCCCTGAAGAACTTTCTATATAACTTCAGAAATAAGGAATCCCATAAATTAAATAACTGGAGAATGATTCCCAGCATATTCAAACAAATGTCCCAGATGCTACCCAGTGATTCAGGACATGAAAGGTGTGAGATCTGTTACAGAAGGACTTGTAGATGAAGGGAATCAGGGGTCCATCACCCTTCCTGATGTAACACTGGCATGAAGAATCACAAGTCGGAATAGTAAAACAAAAAGAATAATCAGGGTTTTACTGAAGCACAGTCTGAGTGGAACAGGTAAGTATGTTGAAAAAGAGTTTGAAAAAACATTGAATAAAAAAAAAATCATCCAAAGAAGGGCATGAGAATGCTTGGCTAAAAGAGTCATGGTTATGTATTACAATGTAACAAAATAGTAGCTACTATTTCAAACAATCCGTAATCACGAACATTACTGCTATCCCAAACTGCTTTTCAGGCTAAGCGTGGTGGCTCACTCCTGTAATCCCAGTACTTTGGGAGGCTGAGGCGGGTGATTGCTTGAGCCCAAGAGTTCAAGACCAGCCCGGCCAACATGGCAAAACCCTGTCTCCATTAAAAATACAAAAATTAGCCAGGCATGGTGGTGCGCATCTGTAGTCCCAGCTACTCGAGAGGCTGAGGCAGGAGAATCGCTTAAACCTGGGAGGTGGAGGTTGCAGTGAGCCGAGATTACGCCACTGCACTTCAGACTGGGCAACAGAGCGAAACTCCGTCTCAAAACAAAAACAAAACAAAACTGCTTTTCTTATTGCTTTTGTACATCTGCTTCAGAAAGCTGAATTTAGCATACAGAGATGTCACTTGCCAGCCAGGTCAGTTTCAGCAGTGTACTATTTTTGCTGTTTGGTAGTATATGCACAATTATGTAAATATTTTCATTTACTTTATAAAAGTGAGTGAAAAGAGGAAAAAGAAAACAAGTGGACAAAAAGCTCAATCTCCACTTTAACAGACGGCAATCACTGGCCGGTCGTGGTGGTTCATGCCTGTCATCCCAGCACTTCGGGAGGCCAAGGCGGGCAGATCACCTGAGGTCAGGAGTTCGAGACAAGCCTAGGCCAACATGACGAAACCCCTTCTCTACTAAAAGTACAAAAATTAGCCAGGCATGGTGGCAGGCACCTGTAATCCCAGCTACTTAGGAGGCTGAGGCAGGAGAATTGCTTGAACCCAGGAGGCAGAGGTTGCAGTGAGCCGCAATCGCGCAACTGCACTCCAGCCTGGGCAACAAGAGCGAGACTCCCTCTCAAAAAAAAAAAAAAAAAAACAAAACAAGATGGCAATCACCAAGCCTGTCCCAGCTGGGATGCTTTTGGCCTTATCTGGATGCTCACTGTACTTACGTTGCCAATGCTGTGTTCAATTGCGTATAAAACTTCTGGAAATATGTCATCAGAGACTGGGAAGAAGACTCCTCCTATTAAATGCAGGCCTATTGTTGGACCTGCACTCTAGAATTCTGAGACAGGAGTATTGTGTATGAGTGGAGCCATTGGTTGCCTGAGTTTGAATCCTGCCTCTACCAGTTATCACATCCTTGAATGTCAGTTTATTTTACTTTTTTAAATTTTTGAGTTGGAGTTTCACTCTTGTCACCCAGGCTGGAGTGAGTACAGTGGTGCGATCTCGGCTCACTGCAACCTCTGCCTCCCGGGTTCAAGCAATTCTCCTGCCTCAGCATCTCAAGTAGTTGGGATTATAGGTACCTGCCACCATGCCAGCTAATCATTTTTTTTGGTATTTTTAGTAGAGATGGGGTTTCACCATGTTGGCCAGGCTAGTCTTGAACTCCTGACCTCAGGTGATCCACCCGCCTCAGCCTCCCAAAGTGCTGGGATTACAAGTGTGAGCTACCGCGCCTGGCCAAATGTCAGTTTATTTGTAAACTGGGGTTAATAACTATATCTAGGCTCAAAAGATTGTTGTAAAAATTAAATGAGATAATACATTTTTAACACTTGGAGTAAATAATTCCTGGCAGAAAGTAACTAATTGGGCCAGACGAATATTTTATTGCATTCAGCTGATCATCTGTGCATCACCTCTCAATGTCAGATTCCTCATCCCTAAAAGAAGGTTAATAGAAAAGCACATATTTTGGCAGGGTGAGGTGGCTCACGCACATAATCCCAGCACTTTGGGAGGCCGAGGCGGGTTCAAGGAGTTCAAGACCAGCCTGGCCAACATGGTGAAACCCTATCTCTGCTAAAAATACAGAAATGAGCCGGAAATGGTGGTGGGTGCCTGTAATCCCGGCTACTTGGGAGGCTGAGGCAAGAGAATCACTTGAACCGGGGAGGCAGGGGTTGCAGTGAGCCAAGATTGCACCACTGCATTCCAGCCTGGGTGACAAGAGCAAGACTCCATCTCAAAAAAAAAAAAAGGAAAAGAAAAACACATATTTCTTGATAACTGATAACTCATTGATTTTTAATCAATTATTTTCTTATTTATAGAGGTTCAAGAAAGGACAATGCTAAAACTTGAGTTTAAGCTACTACTGATGTTCATCTTTAGTCTGTCTGATAAATAACTTGTTTAGACTACTCTATAAAGTTAGATATAAAAATATAAATATAAAATAAAATGGCAATGTATTTAAGAATATGGCTTAAACTGCTGTGGCTCCAGCTACTGATTTATGAACAACTACTAATATAAATAGCTACCATTGACAGAGTGCTTTACATTAATTATCTCATTTAATCCTCCTAAACTCTCAAGTAGTTACCATTAATATTCCCAGTTAAGAGGAGAGAAAAACTCAAGCATGGTGGTTCACATCTGTAATCCTAGCACTTTGGGAGACTGAAGTGGGCAGATCACTTGAGGTCAGGAGTTGGAGACCAGACTGGCCAATATGTGGAAACCTCATCTCTACTAAAAATACAAAAAAATTAGCTGGGTGTGGTGGTGTGCGCCTGTAATCCCAGCTACTCAGGAGGCTAAGGCAGGAGAACTGTGTGAACCTGGGAGGTGGAGGTTGCAGTGAGCCGAGATCGCGCCATTGCATTCCAGTCCAGGTGACAGTGTGAGACTCTGTCTTAAAAGAAAACAAAAAAACAACTCAAGCATGAAGGGATAACTCGTGCAATGTCACATGACTACTGAGTAGTGGGGTAAGGAACTGAATCCAGGTCCAGGTCCAAGCCACAAAATCCATACTTTTAACCACTATCCTATATTATCTCTAAATTAATGACCATCACAGTAGCTAAAACACCAATTGTCCAATCAACCCCATTATTGTACTAATTCCTTTACTATTCTCAAATATACCTCATATTGAGAGCAATCAAGTTTTCCATAGTCTAATTAATATCCACCCAACTGTAAAGAGACTCATTAGGTATTCAGCAGATTTCTTCAGTCATTTTGAATTCTGTGTCAAAATTCTACTTAGAAATTTCCAAATCTCAAGGCCTCATTAAAAAAAAAAAAAGAAGAAATTTCCAAATCTCCACAACAAATATCCTTTTGTAATCAGAAAAAAGTCTTATTTTAAAAATCCAACTTAGCTTCACTTTAAAAAGCACATAAAAATTATTTTAAATTGCAATTTTTAACTTGCCTGCTACTCAAACCATATAAATATCAAAAAAATGATAACAGACAGTAGGAATGTGGAATAAAAAAGAAAATAGACCAAAAGCTGGACATTAGTTTAAGAACAAGGAATGGTACTTAGATCATAAATTCTATTAAAAAAAAATCTGTCTGAAACACTTTACAGAGTAAAGGCAATATATGCAAAATAACATTTTCTCTTTTGAAATACGATACTACTGCTGTCTTTTAGGCTAATTTCAATTTACAGACGGTCCCCGGCTTATGAGGATTCAACTTACGATATTTCAACTTTACAACGGTGAGAAAGTGATATGAGTTCAGTAGAAACACTACTTCAAATTCTGAATTTTGATCTTTTCCTGAGCTAGCAATATGCCAGGTGATCCTCTCTCATGACCCTCTCTCAGCAGCAGCGAGCCGCAGCTCCCGGTCAGCCACATCATCCTACTCAGCCACACAATCAGCCTCAGATCAGGGTAAACAACCAATACGCTCCAGGGTACTATGCTGCCAGATGCTTCTGCGCAACTGTTGGCTAACTTAAGTCTTCTAAGCATGCTTAAGGCCGCCTAGCCTAAGCTATTTAAGCTATTAAGTTTGGTACAGTAGGTGTATTAAATGCATTTTCATTTTATGGTATTTTCAACTTAGGATGGGTTTCTCAGGACATAACCCCAACTTAATTCAAAGGAAATCTGTAATCACTTGAGACAACAAATGAGTCAGGATTTCATTCTTTAAAAATTCTCTTTAAAGTGTCAAAATTTTTACTAACATATACATTTCTAATTAGGTAAACTTTTTAAGGGTAAATGTGTTATAAACTGAGTCATAGCTATAGTTGGTTTTGTGGTTAAACATTCAATAATATTGAAGGTAATACTATAGCCTGCCCCTCATGTATGTGGACATGTGTATACATAACACGTATTGGTGAATTTCTTTAAAAAAATCTTTTTTTTTTTTTTTTGAGACAGAGTTTCACTCTTGTTGCCCAGGCTGGGGTGCAGTGGCACAATCTCGGCTCACCGCAACCTCTGCCTCCTGGGTTCAAGTGATTCTCCTGCCTCAGCCTTCCGAGTAGCAGGGATTACAGGCACCTGCCACCATGCCCGGCTAATTTTTTGTAATCCCAGCACTTTGGGAGGCCAAGGTGGGTGGATCGCCTGAGGTCAGGAGTTCAAGACCAGCCTGGACAACATGATGAACCCCTGTCTCTACTAAAAATACAAAAATTACCCAGGCGCGGTGGCGCCTGCCTATAATCCCAGTTACTAGGGAGGCTGAGGCAGGAGAGCTGCTTGAACCTGGGAGGCGGAGGTTTCAGCGAGCTGGGAACTTGCCCCTGCACTCCAGCCTGGGCAACAGAATGAGACTCTGTCTCAAAAAACAAACAAACAAAAAAGTTGTTATTTTTCTGATCCTAGAATTACATGTAACTTGTTTTGAGAATGTTACTCCAAGAAATTCAGAAACATATGAGCATGTGACTTTAAAAAAAATGGCAAAAATAAAACATATCACTTCATCTCAGTAATAATACCACTTCTGAAATTCATATAATGATGCTTAAATGTCTAACTGAAGTGTTCTGCTTCCATTCTTGAGAAAAACAGAGAACATATGTTCTCTAAAATTTTCATGGTGCTTTAAAAGTTTCTTTACTTTGAAATTCTACTTACTTCCAACATTGCTTTCGTTAAAAAAAAAAAAAAAAAAAAAGAAAAGGAAAATCCCACTACGCTTTCACAAACTAAAAAAAAAAAGTCTCTGAGAGATCATTTCAATGGTGGCACATGTTTCTCTAAATTAAGAAAATGCACAATGAATTTTCTATAAACAAGGCTGCTCCTCTAGTGCTGACATGGCACAAGCAAAGTAAGAAAGTAAGCCACATTCTCACATCTCTGAAAGTCCATTTAAGTCTCACTCCTTTTATCCTCACCCCCGCCTTTCCATGTGAGGATTCCAACTCTTAATGGAAATTAGGGTACAGACTTAAGCCAGGATATGTAATCTGGAAAAGTGTAAATCTGATTAATGCTTCTGTGGAGCGGGTAGAAGGCTTAATTGAAAGAGTGATGGGCGGGGCGCGGTGGCTCACGACTGTAATCCCAGCACTTTGGGAGGCCAAGGTGGGTGGATCACCTGAGGTCAGGAGTTCAAGACCAGCCTGGCCAATATGATGAAACCCCGTCTCTACTAAAAATACAAAACTTAGCCAGGCATGGTGGTGGGCGCCTGTAGTCCCAGCTACTCGGGAGGCTGAGGCAGGAGAATTGCTTGAACCCGGGAGGCAGAGGTTGCAGTGAGCTGAGATTGCACCACTGCCCTCCAGCCTGGGCAACAAGAGACCCCATCCAAAAAAAAAAAAAAAGAAGAAAAGAAAAATCCCACTACGCTTTCACAAACTAAAAAAAAAAAGTCTCTGAGAGATCATTTCAATGGTGGCACATGTTTCTCTAAATTAAGAAAATGCACAATGAATTTTCTATAAACAAGGCTGCTCCTCTAGTGCTGACATGGCACAAGCAAAGTAAGAAAGTAAGCCACATTCTCACATCTCTGAAAGTCCATTTAAGTCTCACTCCTTTTATCCTCACCCCCGCCTTTCCATGTGAGGATTCCAACTCTTAATGGAAATTAGGGTACAGACTTAAGCCAGGATATGTAATCTGGAAAAGTGTAAATCTGATTAATGCTTCTGTGGAGCGGGTAGAAGGCTTAATTGAAAGAGTGATGGGCGGGGCGCGGTGGCTCACGACTGTAATCCCAGCACTTTGGGAGGCTGAGGCGGGCGATCACTTGAGGTTAGGAGTTTGAGACCAGCCTGACCAATACAAAATTAACTGGGCATGGTGGCGCATGACTGTAATCCCAGCTACTCAGGGAGTCTGAGGCAGGAGAATCGCTTGAACGTGGGTGGTGGAGGTTGCAGTGAGCCGAGATAGCGCCATTACACTCCAGCCTGGGCATTAAGAGGGAAACTCTGTCTCAAAAAAAAAAAAAAGAGGGCGGGCGCGGTGGCTCAAGCCTGTAATCCCAGCACTTTGGGAGGCGGATCACGAGGTCAGGAGATTGAGACCGTCCTGGCTAACACGGTGAAATCCTATCTCCACTAAAGAATACAAAAAAAAAAAAAAAAAAACCCTAGCCAGGCGAGGTGGTGGGCGCCTGTGGTCCCAGCTACTCGGGAGGCTGAGACAGGAGAATGGCGTAAACCCGGGAGGCGGAGCTTGCAGTGAGCTGAGATCCGGCCACTGCACTCCAGCCTCGGTGACAGAGCCAGACTCTGTCTCAAAAAAAAAAAAAAAAGAATAATGGTAGTGCTTTTGTTAGTCACAATCTATTAAGCATCAAGAACTCAAATGTTATCTTCCCTCTCCATTCTGTACTGGTAAAGGGAACCCAGCTTCTGTAGCCAGAAGTTGGAGAGTCATCCCAGGCACTGCCTCACCTTCATTCTCTAGCCACCCAGCCCTTCAGTCATCGGGGACATTCTACTTTTCCAAGGATTGTTCCTTTTGTGTTCACTCTCGCTGCCTTAATTTGAGATTGTCATCTCTTCCCCAGACCATTTTAATAGTTATAGTAAGGGGTCCCTGAGAGCTTATGTTCTTCTGATCCATCCACTAGACTGTTGCCAGAGTGATCACTCCAAATACAAATCTTATTTCATGTTACTCCCAGACATAAAGCACCAGTAGCTTTTCACTACAGAATCAAACGCAGGCTTTTCAGTATGAATAAGAAGATTTCTACAGTCAAGCCCCTGCTTATCTTTCCAGCCTTGCTCCCTGTTGTGCCAAACAGAAGCCCACTGTGCTCCTGTTTGCTATTCCCTGGCTGGGCCAGCTCACTATGTACTATTTGAAATGTCCTCCCTATGTTGGTCTGGTGATCACCTCCTTACCTCTTAAGGTCTCACTTAATGAAGCCTCTTCTGTGGAATCAATCACAGGACTGTGATTTCCCTTTAGGGGAAATCTATTTGCAATTAAACTTGTTGTAGATTTGCTTTTGGCTTTTAAAAATAGAGTATATAAGCCGGGTGTGGTGGCTCACACCTATAATCCCAGCACGTTGGGAGGCGGAGGCGGGTGGATCACCTGAGGTCGGGAGTTCGAGACCAGACTGACCAACATGGAGAAACTCTGTCTCCACTAAAAATACCAAAAATACAAAAATTAGCTGGGTGTGGTGCCGCATGCCTGTAATCCCAGCTACTTGGAAGGCTGAGGCAGGAGAATCGCTTGAACCCAGTGGGCGGAGGTTGCAGTGAGCCGAGATCGTGCCATTGCACTCCAGCCTGGGCAACAAGAGCAAAATTCTGTCTCAAAAAAAAAAAAGTATATAACACAAAAGAGAGATAATCTCATTGACCACCAATAAGCATTGAGATAATGAAGTGAATGCTTTTATTCTCATTTATTTAAGGGTTAAAGTAGGCAGAAACTCTAGGTCCAGGCCTGTACTGTGGACTGCTCAGTGAAGGGCCAGGAACTTTAAGCAAATAAAATGTGGAAGCCACAGAGCCTCTATTGCTGAGTATATACGGTCGGTCTACATCATTTTAAGAGGGAACATTATGCTTTTTGCTTATTTTCTTTTGTAGGAATAACGAGACTTCACTCTAGGATTTGGGTGGTCACATATTTTTCCCTCTATGAATCAGCCCAGAAAGCAGTCTGAATACTTCTGCGTCCAGACATCAGGAGTTTCATTTTGTCAACAAGGTGAGATTCACATAATCATAGGCCTGGTGACCACCACTTAAATGCTTATAGATAAATTAAATATAATAACTGTCAGTGGTATTAACATAAAAGTGGATTATTTCTTGGGACCAAATGACTGTTTAAATATTCAGAGTTTGGTAATGGAACAAGAAAATAATACTCATAGGTTTTCATGGGCCTATACTTTCTTTATTTTCATTTCTAATTATTTAAAATAATGGCTTTCTTGACCAATTTAAGGCAAAATTCTAAAATGCACTATTAGCATTTCTCTATTTTCTTCCAAATCCTCTATAGTTGATTAAAGGTCTTGGAAACTCTGTATTTATGATTTCTTTAATCAGCAGACACACAATTTATTGCTTAGGTTATAGCTCTCACACATTTTCCATACCGAGAAATGTGTTGCTACAGATTTCTCTATGAAGAATTCAAATGACACTGCTACAAACGCTTACATGAACCAAACAGCTCACTTTCACTTATCCATAGGAATATTGCTCCAAAAACATATATTTGAAGTGCTAAAATTGTTAAAAATTATTTTTGAGACACTGATAAACTACATTTCATAATAAAGGGAATATTTCATATTGTATGACTCTCAAAATGGACAGGAACACATTTTTTTCAAACAAAATATGTAAACTGAGGCAGTTGCCAGAAGACTTCTTGGCAGCCTTCTAAAACTCTATTTTTCTTCTGTCAAGACTTTTAAAGCTTTGGAGGCTGTTTTAAGTAGTACTGGAATTGTTGGATGTAACGATGTTTTGATGAAAATTCAGAATAAAATAATAATAAAAAATAAATAGTACTGGCATGGAATTTCAGCTGATGTCTTATAACTTGTGCACATAACGAAACTTACAGCCAAAGAAAGCTGTCCATTAACAAACCAATTGTTACAAGATGCAAAGGGTCTTAAAAACCACTTAAACATTGTTCTTAAAGACACACCCAAAATGACTGCTTTGTGTTCTGTGATATTAACCATCCCTAAAACTTTATCAAAGCTAAGGCTGACTGGGAAGATGAAATCCTTATCAAACACAATGGGCAAACTCTGAGTCATGATAAGATTTCAACTCAAGGTCAAAGGCAGAGAATCACCTTTCCTAACCCCATCTGCTAGGTACAATTCACCTATGGTCTTCTTTGTCTTGTCGATGTGCCTAACTATCAGGCAGATGTTTATAAAGAATTTCTCCTCACATGCAAGCGTTTTTGTTTTCATCAGTATAAGGACAGAGAATAAACCCTAGCTAAGAAGCCACTGTATTGAAAACAAAATAATTTGTAGCTATGACACAAATAAATCTTTCTGTGGCATTAAGAGAATGAAAGGGTAGAAGCAGAAAACCTCTCATAAATTAGGAAAAGTCCAGGAAAAAAGTCACAAGTCAAGAGACCACAAAGATCTCAGAGGTACTGACAGTGGAAATCTCAAATGGATCATAAGAATTACCACAAATAATTTATAAAAAGCAATGGCCAATAGATTCCAATATTACCATTCTATTGTAATATATAGGGACCCCATATTAATCATATTTAACCTTTCCAAGGCATTATGCTGAAAGTTATTTTCTCATCTAACCTAATAATCCATATTGTTAAAAAAGATAATATTTTATCAAATCTTTCCTAGATGTCATAACCTGCTTAACATTATATCCTCATATAATGGTGAGGATACCCTGGTGTTTCTACTGTATTCATGATGTACAATCCTATAATTATAATCATGTTGTCTTAAGTTAGTGTTATAAATCACTACAATTTCATACATGAACATTTTCATATATGAACAAAATAGCTTTATTGATTAGAATCAGATGTGATACGTGACCTCAAATGCTTTCTTTAGAGGCTTAAGACAAAGAACTCTAAACAAGTATCCAGCATCTTTTGAAAGGATATCTCAAGGGGCAGGAAAAAAATTATTTTTCCCCCATGAGCAAGAGGAGGGGAGCTGGGTGGTAAGTAAGGATGCAAGGTTTTCAGGACTGTTAACAGTTGAGAGTGTAGGTTTTTTCTACCTCTCCCTGATCCTCCCAGCCCTCCCCCATAACAATGAAGATGCTGGTGAGGCATTAGCGGGCAGGATCTGACCATACCTTCATGGGTAGGCTCTGGGTCAGGTGTAAGTGAGATGTCATCCAGCTCTCGCAGGCAGAGCCATTCTCCATCCATGGACACTCGGAATTTGCAAAGGTAGATGGTCTCCATGGCAGCCTGTGTGATCTTGTCAGTGGTGGGGGTTGGCATATCGGTCGGAGGCGTCAGAGCAGACATGATGACTCAGCTGGGACCACAACACACACACAGACACACACACACACACACACACACACACCACAGAAATAAATACAACCTCCTCACCAAAAAAACCCAATACAAAGCTCTGAAACAAAGCTTTCAGGAAAAGGGTGGAGGAGGTTTAAAAAAAAAAAGGAAAATCACCTTATAGTTTAAGAACAAACAGCTCAAGATAAACAATTCTACACTATCTTATAGACAGTTCCTACCACATAGCAAAATAAGATGATGCTTTCTTCTCCCAGCTTCCTTTCCTTTTATCTTCCTTTCCCTGCCCCCCACCTTTTTTTTTCAGCAGACCTATAGGCTTTAAATCCTGCACAGCCGATGCTGCCTTAGCTGGCTTTAAAAATCTGGCCTCGATATGAATAAGTGAAAAATCCTCCTCCTTTGTGCAGAAAAAAATATAAAAGAAAAACCTGAACAAAAAATAAACCTATATTTTCAGTGTAGCTTAAAAAAAAAAATTCTGAGCTGCAGAAATCACTTCCAGGATCTGCTCAGATGAGATGGGATGCTGAGTTCTCATAGGATTGGCCGTGCGCAGTAAGCAGGGTGTTGACCAAAATGGCTGACTAATGAACTGAACTGAAAATTCAGGCTCATGTGACCAGCTGCTCTGAACGTAGGGCAAGCAATTCCCAGGATGCTTTATAGATGCTGCTGATGCTGAGAGAGCAATTAGGCTTCTCTCTCTCATCCTGTACAACCCACTTCCAGACTCTGCTAGTCAAACTGTGATCAGACATAACACAATGCACATAGCCTCATCAATTCCTCTTACTTTGGGATCAAGGACTGAATAAAAGGAGGACAATCAATACTGGATAATAATCTATAGTAAAGACGGTGAAAGAGGCAGTTAGATTAATTTAACAAGCACATAATTCATCTCTTTTATTCTTATCTACATAGCTATTAAAATTATTATGCTAAACGTTATGTTTTAAGAAAAGCATAAAAAATTGAGGCTCTCAGAAGGAAAAAAACAAAAAGATAAAAAGAAAAGCTAAAGCAGATTTTCAATTTATATATCTTATTCTTGGGCATTTATAATTTCCTTCTCCAAGGAACAAAAACCTGACCTTTTAGGTTAGGCAGAAATGCAAAAAAAAACCTTGAAGTTAAAAAAGGAAAATCTTTCCCGATGAATGGCAATTCCCCCCTTTTTGATTTTGTTGTATTTACCAAATTTATGCCAAGCATAAAATAGGTTTCTTTCTTTTTCTTTTTTCTTTTCTTTTCTTTATTTTTTTTTCAGATGGAGTCTTACTCTGTAGCCCAGGTTGGAGTGCAGTGGCATGATCTTGGCTCACTGCAACCTCCACCTCTCGAGTTCAAGCAATTCTCCACCTCAGCCTCCCGAGTAGCTGAGATTACAGGTGCCCACCACCACACCCAGCTAATTTTTATATTTTTAGTAGGGACAGGGTTTCACCATCTTGGCCAGGCTGGTCTTGAACTCCTGACCTCGTGATCCACCTGCCTATGCCTCCCAAAGTGCTGGGATTACTGGCATGAGCCACCGTGCCCAGCCTTAAGCATGAAATATGTTTCTAAGCAGAAGATTAAACCATGCTATATTTTAAAAATCCTCCCATTCAATAACATACTGAAGACAATTATATTTTCTTAAATCCACACACACACACACACACACACACACACACACACACACGGCCCTATATTATTCAATGAGGCATTTATACCTTGGTAGCAAAAGGGCAGGTACTTGCTTTATGAACTACATAAATTACAAGAAGAATAACAATTTTCTTTGAAAATGTTCTGGACAATTGAAAGAAAGTGTTTGTTTTTGTCTTTAAGGGTTTCAATTTTAAGGAGGAACATACAAATTCAAGAAATATGACCTGAGACTATTTATTCCTTTCTAGGGATTGTTATCAGAGGGACATCTTAATTTAGCTAATTTCTGAAAACTAAAAAACTTCTGCTTGAATATTCTTAAAATCTCAAATGCTTCATCCTAATTTGAGACTGAACTGAAAGAAAAAAAAATGCTAATAATCAAATTCTGTAGAGAAACTGGCATTTTCACATTGTTAGGAAGAGGAGCCGGATGGCTGGGCACAGTGGCTCATGCCTGTAATACCAGCACTTTGGGAGGCACAGGCGGGCAGATCACCTGAGGTCAGGAGTTCGAGACCAGCCTGGACCACATGGTGAAACCTCGTCTCTACTAAAAATACAAAAATTAGTCAGATATGGTGGCATGTGCCTGTAATCCCAGCACTCTGGGAGGCTGAGTCGGGTGAATGGCTTGAGCTCAGGAGTTTGAAACCAACCTGGGCAACATGGCAAAACCCCGTCTCTACAAAAACAAAAATTAGCAGGGTATGGTGGCGCACACATGTGGTCCTAGCTACTTGGGAGACTGAGGTGGGAGAATCACATGAGGCCAGGAGGCAGAGGCTGCAGTGAGCCGAGATTGCACCACTGCAGTCTAGCCTGGGAGACACAGTGAGACCCTGTCTCAAAATTAAAAAAAAAAAAAAAAAAAAAGGAGTGTATACTGGCACAATGCAAGAAGGCATACATATAGGCTTATTTATAATTGGGAAAAATCAGTAAGTTACTAAGGAAAGCAAAATACTTCTGGTTTTATATCTATCTCATTCTCTCTCATCATCACCCTACATCCAGACTCACAGCCATTCATTCATTCATTCAACAGATATTCACTAAGAGATGTTGCACACGGCAGGTAGTGATGCAGGCACTAGGCACGCAGCAGTAAGACAGGAACACCTTTTCTAGGAAACAGAGTTTTCATATCCAAATACTGAACACAAGCCTTCATTTAACACATTCTCATTTAATTCAGTTCAATTCCTTTCTAGGTAAAAATATTCCCATATTATATATTAATAAAGGGAACAGTTTATAGATTCACTTTATATCATGCAATACTTCAAAACATAGTAAGCAGTCATTAAAACCTTCAAATTACATGGGACATTCCTGGAACCACAACTCCAAACAGCCCTAGCTATCTATCTATATGTGTGATATCAAAACTCTAGATCACTGATATGTTCTTAAAATAGAACAAGGAATACATGAATAAATCTGAATGCCATGTGATTGCCTGGGGTCCAAAACCTGAATTCGGCCTTGTCACAAACCATGACAATCTCTTCACCCCAGTAAGGATTTACTAACTTGAACAGATCTCCACTGATTGCAACATACCAACACTACAGGAACATCAAGGTTAGTAAGCAACAAACTTGATTAACATTCCTTTGGAAGATCCATCCCACCCTGCCTCTCTCCAGATAGAGGAAAGCCCAAAACAACTAAAGTTTTTGGCAAGGAAAGAAAAACATGCCTGTGTTGGTATCCTTCAATTTCCCAGATCTACCAGTTTGAGTTGTTACCAGCCATTTCAGAAATAAGACCCAGGGGTGGACAAGAAAACCTGTACTTCTACACTGTTCTTTAGGTAAAACACCATTGAGTCTTCAGCACGAACAGGTATTCATTGTTTATAGGCAATGAAGTTACTATGAAAACAGTACTACTTGTAGAAACTTATAAAAACAATTCTATAGCCAGGTGCAGTGGCTCACACCTGCAATCCCAGCACTTTGGGAGGCTGAGGTGGGTGGGTCACCTGAGGTCGGGAGTTCAAGACCAGCCTGACCAAAATGGAGAAACTCTATCACTATTAAAAATATAAAATTAGCTGGGCGTGGTGGCGCATGCCTGTAATCCCAGCTACTCTGGAGGCTGAGGCAGCAGAATCACTTGAACCTGGGAGGCGGAGGTTGCGGTGAGCTGAGCTCATGCCATTGCACTCCAGCCTGCGAAACTCCATTTCAAAAAAAAAAAAATTCTAGATATTGTTTAGTACTGTTTTTACATTTTGGTCTTTACTAAGTAAACATCTTAGCTTTGAATATAAAGATAAAGTTAAGCCATCAGTAAGATATTCAAACCTTGATTTTTTTTCTCATATACAGAGTAATTACTGTATGAGCTGTATTGAACTATTTTCTCATTTGATCCTATTTGTGAGTAATGGCACCTATTTGTAAGACGGTTGTGAGGCAGGTGGGAGTTCAGTCTGTGGCCCTAAAAGAATTAATAGGCCTATGTGAAGTTCAAATCCAAAATGAAGATCCAAAAAATACTACGTTCTAGCTACTTAAACAGTCTGTATTTTCCACATTATGATTGATTCAAAGCAAATAAAATTCACACTTCAAAGTCAGAAGTTACATTCCTCTTAAAGGATATTTGTACTCGGTTGCTGCTATAAGACAAAGATCAACTTGACAGCCTCAATGTCTCTGTTACATATTGTGGAAAAATTACTTAAAGTAGCTATGATTTATTAGATTTCTATTTTCTGTTAGGTGCTTTACAAATACCACGTCAATTCTTCACAAAAACACCGCAAAGTAGAGACTGATACCTTCTCTTTATACACAATGAAACCAAAGTTCAGCCACGTAACTGGCCCAGGATCACACAATTAGCAAGTAGCAGATCTGTTATTCCAAGCTACTTCTGTCTAGATGCCTCCAAAGTCCATGTTCCTTCTACACTCTGCAACTTCAGCATTCTATTCTAACTCTTCTTCCTCCCCGGACGTTAAATTTTACTCAGAAAAGGTAAAAAGACATTTAAAACACACACATACACACACACACACGTGTGCGCACGCACACACACACACACGCACAGGCAGTCTCCTCATGAAATTTCCTAAACGTGAGTTTCAACAAATTTAAGATTTGAAGAAATTTTTTTTATCAGCTTTCATATTTTACACCTTAATGCTGCACAACCCTTCCTCCAGACCCCCCAACTTATGTATTTAGTTCAGCCTTTTTGGTAAGTGGGCACATTCTGACAAACTAAGAACCCAGTATGGATTTTTTCTGTCACGTGCTCACGAAGGGTAGACCAAATGCTTCCACTATGTACTTGGTTCATCCTACTACCACTGTGTCACTAATTCCCTCCTCATTTACATACTAGTTGGACAAATTAAGAACACTTGATACATTCTGAAATAGGAAAAGATAAATGATGGGGGGAATCATTTTCTAAAATGACGCTTTGTGCATTTTTTAAGAATAGCAAACTCAATGTATAATTTTAAATCCTTACAGAATATAACCAATATCCCTGAAACCCTTGCTCAACTGGAGAAATGGACCAACACATGTACTTATGTGCTCCTTCTAGCTTCTAAACTCCCGCCTCTCATTTCAAGGCAACCCTTCTGAATTTAGTGTAAATCATTATCTTATTTCAAAAATATTGTTACAAATATATGAAGGTCTAAGCAATATACTTAGTTTCAGTCTTTTTCAACTTTCTTATAGAAAGTGTTTCATGCTCTATAAAACCTTCTAAGCCTTTCGTTCAATGCTGTTTTTTTTTTTTTTTTTTTGAGACAGAGTTTTGTTCTTGTTGTCCAGACTAGAGTGCAATGGTGTGATCTTGGCTCACTGCAACCCGTCCTCTCCCAGGTTCAAGCGATTCTCCTGTCTCAGCCTCTTGAGTAGCTGGGATTACAGGCACCCACCACCATGCCCAGCTAAGTTTTGTATTTTTAGTCGAGATGGGGTTTCACCATGTTGGCCAGCTGGTCTCAAACTCCTGAACTCAGGTGATCTGCCCACCTCAGCCTCCCAAAGTGCTGGGATTATATGCATGAGCCACTACACCTGGATTTCAATGCTGTATTTTCTAAGGCTGATCCAAACTGTAGTATGTATATGTAGTTTATCCTTTTGGCTGCTGTATTATAAGGTAGTGTTCCAATGTATGTACAAAAAATTTCTGATTTGGCCAGGCGCGGTGGCTCACATCTGTAATCCCAGCACTTTGGGAGGCTTAGGCGGGTGGATCACTTAAGGTCAGGAGACAGAGACCCCCCTGGTCAACGTGGTGAAACCCCGTCTCTACTAAAAATACAAAAATTATCCGGGCATAGTGGCACATGCCTGTAATCCCAGTTACTCGGGAGACTGAGGCAGGAGAATCGCTTGAACCCGGGAGGCAGAGGTCATGCCACTGCACTCCAGCCTGGGCAACAGAGACAGACTCCATCTCAAAAAACAAAACAAAACAAAACAAAAAACTCCAAAACAAAAAAAACGTACACACATTCTGATATTTTCTTTTTTTTGAGATGGAGTCTCGCTCTGTCACCCAGGCTGGAGTGCAGTGGCGCAATCTTGGCTCACTGCAACCTCCACCTCCCGGGTTCAAGCAATTCTCCTGCCTCAGCCTCCCAAGTAGCTGGGACTATAG
>NW_012120710.1:1749613-1759549 GCF_000951035.1 Colobus angolensis palliatus | reverse complement strand
AAAAAAAAAAAAAAAAAAAAAAAGAAAGGGTATCTTTGATGAATCATCATCATGATGACATTGGTGGAAAGCCCAGATGTTTCTGTTAAATTATATGATTATTCAACTCAATGATCACGATTATTTCACATGCTCCAGTATACCCTCCCACCTCCTTTCCCAGAACCACAATCTATTATGTCTACCTCTGATTTCAAGATTTCTTCAATTTTAAGTTTACACACTTGGTAGGCTCAGTGTCACTTTATAGATATTAACCAAGGTTGACAATAACTATAAAATGATATACCCGAAAAACAGAGCTATCATTACTTTGTTAGAAACAAACACCACCAGGAGTATTATAATGCATCATCTTTTCACTTGTTAAAATTAACCAGCATAAGATTAAGAATAACCTCTACCCTGAAAAGCAAAACTGATTTCATGGTTCAGTGGCTGTAGGTAATAATTTACAGATGTAAAGCTATCAAAAACTTAGTAGGTGACCTTGGGAAATTTATCCTCCTCTTGCCCTAATTTACTCAGTTGTAAAATGAAACTAAATAACTAGCTCCACAAAGACCAGAAGCTCCACCAAAGAAATATACATTTTGCACACCTCTTACATATCTACTCAAAATAGTACCTACCAAATACTGGACTCTCAATAGACACTTGCTGGTATAGATATGTATATAGCCTTGCAATAGTATTTTTCCACCCTCATGTTTTACTTCAATTGTGAAAACCCCCAAATTCTATAAAATCAAATTACATTTATGCCCCAACAAACAGGTCATTCTAACACTGGCTTCATTCATGTGTACATAACAGATTCATTCATTCAACATGTACAGGGCACCTCCCATATGCTAGGGTTGCAGAAGAAAGCACAGGGCAATAGACAAGAAACAGACAATTTTAGGTGTTCAGGAAAGTCTTAATGTCTGTCATAAATTGACCTATTCAGCGTTTTTTACATATACAACTATTTTTTCTATCAGATTGGTGACTCTTGAGTTTCATTAATTTACTCATTTTTAGTAAACAGGGCATCAGTGAGTAGAATATGGAACTAGAGGGCTGTTGCCTGAAGAGGTGCCTCCAATCTAGGACCTGATTCCAGTTATGGGAGGCAATTAGAGTGTGACAGAGCATGTGGACTCTGGAGCCAGCATGCTCACAGTGAATCCTAGGTCTACCACTTAGCTGCTGAGTGACCTTGGCAAATTACTTCTCTGTACCCATTTCTACACTGACAAAATGTGGATAATAATATTAACTATTTCGGAGTTAAATGCTTAGCACGGCGCTTGGCACAAAGTAAACAGTAAGTAAATGTCACCATAACTGCACTATAATAAGTGCTTCTGCTTTGAGAGTTCTGGAAAGACCCTATGAACACATAAAATGAAAATCAGTGAGGATAAATGTTTATGGGACAGAGGCAGAGGAAAGTAAAAAGGAGATGTAAGCAGAGGGTTACAGTGGTCTCTCAGATTTTGAGGAAGAGAGGTAGGTCAGAATTTTACCAAGCATTCACCTCAAGTGATCAGATTTTCTAAGTTCATGAAAAAGACAGCAGAAGTAGATAAATGCCTATGGAGAGTCCCTAAACAGATTCTGAAGTTAGAAGAATCACACTCTCAAAGGCGACATGCTGCAACAACTTCAGCTTTCTACCTGCTTTTTGCTGTCTTGACCTGCCAGACTCTCCTTTCCTACAGATTACAAGGTTCTCACACCTTTCTTCCAAACTTTCCCACCTCTGCCCCACCACTCCCCCTGACATAGCTGAGTGTCTTGTCCGCTTTTGGCAGGGAGCATGTCAGATAAAAAAAGGCTTTGCAAAGAGAGGAACACCACCTTGGCCAGCAGCCCTGAGACGTTTTAGGGGGACTATGAACCTTTTCACAATTATTCAAATACAGTAGGGGACATGGCCATATTGCTACCTACCTTCTCAAGTACCACCACTGTTTTCTAACTCTAAAAACATTTCCTGGCCGGGCATGGTGGCTCACACCTGTAATCCTAACACTTTGGGAGGTTGGGGCGGGCGGATCCCTTGAGGTCAGGAATTCAAGACCAGCCTGGCCAACATGGCAAAACCCCATCTCTACTAAAATACAAAAATTAGGTGGGTGTGGTGGTGCACGCCTGTAGGCCCTGCTACTCAGGAGACTGAGGCAGAAGAATTGGCTAAACCTGGGAAGCGGAGGTTGCTGTGAGGCAACATTGCCCCGTCGCACTTCAGACTGGGCAACAAAAGCGAAACTCCGTCTCAAAAAAGCAAAACAAAACAAAATCTCCTCTCACACAACTTCAAACCAATTTTTTAATGCTTACGGTGTGCTACTGACTTCCCACAACAAATTTTACAGCTCATAACCTGAGCCACTTCACATAGTAGGGAGTGTGTTTCAATATTAGTAAGGCTTGGGTAGACATGTAATAGGTGTGACGGCCTGTAAAATTCATTAAAAATGGGATTCTACTTTTATTTATGTTGCCTACAGGTTGCCTATTGTGCAATGATAAAGGGGCAGCCCATTTTTTAGTTAGTTCTTTTAACTATTTAAGGAATTCTGAAAAATATTGTCAACAAAAAAATTATTTCATCCAGTTTATTCTGCTACACTTTCATCATCATACATCTAGACTTTTTACTATCTATAGCCCATACTAGAAAAATATGCTCTCTTAGTTTCTTGATAAAATCCTACCTCTTTAACATGTAGATTTCTATGAAAAATTTTCTAAAAAAGAGAAAAGATACAAGACAGAATATAGTCAGTTGAATATGTTTTGAGGCCAATACTTGTCTTTTATTCCCCAAATTTGCTTTCTTTGCCACCTTTCCTCTGCTATCCCTCCTACCCAGCAGCCTTTACTGCTCTCCCCTCAAACCAGCTTATTTAAGACCCTGGTGGTGAGGGAATGTACGGTGATAAAGAACATGCGCTTTGAAGGTTATTGAGGAATATGAATTCATCCCCTGGCTTCAGTTCAAAAAATTGCTAAGTACTATTACATGTGAAGTTTCTAGCTCTGCACGGCACACAAAAATATCCCACAAATGGTGGCCACTAGTATTATTATTATCTTACAATCACATCCTTTATTGGTAATTGTTTGGGTTTCAGAACTACAAAAAAGAATTGTTATATAATGAAGAGCCTTTTAGGACCCTCTAGTGTCCAGAATGAAACTAAGATGAGAAGAAAAAAGAAAACTCTGTCTACAAAGAATGAGTCTATGACTGTCAGAACAGGAGCAACTAAAGAAAGACTCAAAGATTACATCTAATATTCTGAAATTGTTGCTCTGTCAATAAAAAGGGTGATTTGACTTTTTGATAATGCCAGGCCAGAAGAACAGGTGCAACAAAAAGATGGCAGCAGAAGAGAAGGGGAGAATTGGCTGGGAAGAAAAACCGTGAGAGTTCAGGCAGCCCTGCTCACAAAGGCAGAATCAGGAAGGCATGCAGAGAGTTTAGTCATGGGGAAGGAAATGGGGGCATGACCCAGCTACCTGTCCCTCAGTAGCGCAGGAGGTCTGAGGTCATGTCAGCTGTGCATGGAAGGAGCCAGTTACATCGAAACACTGAACACCTAAACTCCAGATCTCTGGCAGTTACACATCCTCGGAAAGATGCTACATTTCTGAGGTTTGTGTGTGTGTGGGTGCTTTTTATCTACTATTTGACAAAAGGCACTTAATGGATCAGAAAATGGCTCTTTGCTTTCTTAACACAGTTGGAAAAGAGTAGAGGGCTAACAGATTTATGAATCACAGAAAGGTAAATGAGGACACTGATCTACATTGAAAATACCGAAAATCTGTGTTTTACAAAGTAACACATCACTCTGCTGTTTCCAAAACTACTAGTATGAAGGTAACCATGCCCAATCTTTTGGGGTTCTGAAAGTTTGACCATTTCCCTCATATGTTCCAGCGTGGGCAGATGCCTCTGTGTTTACAAAACACAATAAAGTACTTCTGCCTTTTCAAAGTTTAAAGAAGCATACAGCAGGTGAACTGGTTAACATGTATTTGAGGCCGGGCGTGGTGGTTCATGTCTGTAATCACAGCACTTTGGAAGGCCGAGGCAGGAAGATCGCCTGAGCCCAGGAGTCCAAGACCAGCCTGGGCAACACAGTGAGACTTTGTTTCTTTTTTAAAAAGTTGTTTATTTTCACTTTGGCTCTTCTTTGACACACTTTTTTATTTTTATTTTTGAGACGGAGTCTCGCTCTGTGGCCCAGGCTAGAGTGCAGTGGCGGATCTTGGCTCACTGTAGCCTCTGCCTCCCGGGTTCAAGTGGTTCTCCTGCCTCAGCTTCCCCAGTAGCTGGGATTATGGGCGTGCACTACCACACCTGGCTAATTTTTTTGTATTTTTAGTAGAGATGGGGTTTCACCATGTTGGCCAGGCTGGTCTTGAACTCCTGACCTTAAGTTATCCGCCTGTCTTGGCCTCCCAAAGTGCTGGGATTACAGGCGTGAGCCACCATGACCGGCCCATTGACATATCTCTTTACATAAAAATTTTTCTTTTTAATAAATAAAACAAAACAAAAAACATGTGTTCAATTCCTGACTTGGTATATTGTCTTCTTTTTTATTTTATTTTATTTTTTTTTGAGACAGAGTTTCACTCTTGTTGCCCAGGCTGGAGTGCAATAGTGCGATCTCGGCTCACCACAACCTCCGCCTCCCGGGTTCAGGCGATTCTCCTGCCTTAACCTCCTGAGTAGCTGGGATCACAGGTGTGCGGCAACACGCCCACCTAGTTTTGTACTTTTAGTAGAGACGGGGTTTCTCCATGTTGGTCAGGCTGATCTCGAACTCCCGACCTCAGGTGATTCGCCCGCCTTGGCCTCCCAAAGTGATGGAATTACAGGCATGAGTCACCACATCCAGCCTTTACTGTTTTCTAGAGTACTATTAAACAATGAAAAAAGAAGAGAGACAATAACAGAAATGGCCACAGAGGATAAACTAAAAAAAATATATTTTACACAAACACATATACAATCTACATCTACATATATGCATGCATGCAATATATATAATATATACAGATTTGTATACTTGTGTGTGTATATATGTTAATGAAACTGCAAGCATAAATTTTCTCCCCTTAAATACTAATGCCTGGGTTTATACGTATATTTCGAACCTCCTTCCCCACACAATGGATTTTTCAAGTGCATCTGTCAGAGACAAAGGCTTCTAGGTACCTCATTCTCTTCACTATCCAGGGCTCAATCATGGCATTCACTGTTAAGTATACTCAACTTTGAAGTGGGTAGTCATAGTAACGCTGCCAGTCCTTTTCAAGATTCTTTTTCTATTCCTCTTCTAGCCTTCCTCCTATCTCAAACCAGCACTTAAAAATACAGAAAGGTGCTACTTGGTGAGTGGGACACTTCTTTGGACACTGCCTTAACTGGGAGAGAAAAAACAAGGGCAAGGATGTGGGCTATTTGCATAGCATTGCCTTGAACAGTGTTTGCCGTAGTTGTGGGAGCTGGAAGGAGAAAAGAATAACTAAATAGAAGCTGGTAATTGTGCAAACAGCAGGGTGCCTCTTCCACCCAACACTAAAGAGAAGCCATCTTTTGTCTATCCTGTCCGTTCACAAGATGATCTCTAATCGCAGGACGGAAAAGGAAAGCATTAAAAGTATTACACCATGGCATGCAAGCAGATCCTCCTGACACACTGTAGTTGCTGAGAAACTGGCATGGAAGGTCATACATACATGAAGAGGATAAAGCCACCATGAAATATAAAAACATACATGTCTGTAAATGCCTGAAAAAGTTCTGGATGAAAACTCCCCAAATCAAAAGTGGGCATCCTCCAATAAGGAACTGGGGGGAAGGTGCTGGAGGGCCACAAAGAGGAAAGTTCACTTTGTAACTGTACTTTTGTACCATGAAACATTTAAACAATAAGAATACATTCATGTGCTACTTGTACTTTTTATAAAATCAAATTTTAAAAGGCATGGTAGAGAGTTTTTTGAGATTTAAAGTTAGAAATATAAAAACCTAGCAGATTACCAGCACTCAAAGACTCAGAGATATAATCCCCAACAAGGCACATCAGAAGTCTCCTTTCACACTGCATTGAAGCATACTGATTTCATGGATATTATATCCTGCAAGATTTTCCAGCAAAACAATTCATGTGACAAACCCTGAAAAGTTTAGGCTACCTTCTATTTACAAACTTTTTTTTGAAACAGAGTCTCGCTCTATTACCATGACTGGAATACAGTGGTGTGATCATGGCTTATTGCATCCTCAACTTCCCAGGCTCATGCCATCCTCCCACCTCAGACTCCTCAGTAGTTGGCACCAGAGGCATGTGCCACCATGCCCAGCTATTTTTAATTAAAAACTTTTTTTTTGTAGAGACAGAGTCTGCTTATGTTGTACAGGCTGGTCTCCAACTCCTGGGCTCAAGTGATACTCCTGCCTAGGCCTCCCAAAGTGCTGGGATTACAGGCGTGAGCCACTGTTCAAGTCGCACACATTTTTGCTATTCTTCAGCACTGTTATTTAAAAACAGAACTTCTGAACTCATATGTAAAATTTAATTTTTAAAACCTCTAAGTACACTCAATATTTCTAAAATAAAAAGATAATACTACCTTAATACACAGTCTTTCAAAGCTATTATATTTTATACACTTTTGGCAAACACATTACTGAGAGTTAAAAATTGGGTTGCTAAAGAGGCAGATCCCAGTTATTGTAATATTCACTAGGCACTGAGGTTGAGTACATGTACCATTCTCGTAACTAAGAAGTCTTTTAAAAACTGTTTGGGGCTGGGCGCGGTGGCTCAAGCCTGTAATCCCAGCACTTTGGGAGGCCGAGATGGGCGGATCACGAGGTCAGGAGATCGAGACCATCCTGGCTAACACGGTGAAACCCCGTCTCTACTAAAAATACAAAAAACTAGCTGGGCGTGGTGGCGGGCGCCTGTAATCCCAACTACTTGGGAGGCTGAGGCAGGAGAATCTCTTGAACCTGGGAGGAAGAGGTGGCAGTCAGCCCAGATTGCACCACTGCATTCTAGCCACTCCAGCCTGAGCACAGAGTGCGACTGTCTCAAAAACACAAAATAAAAAACAAAAACTGTTTGGTCTCTAGTTTTCAAGTATTTTATTTTTATTTTTTTAAAAACAGGGTTTCGTTCTGTTGCTCAGGCAGGAATGCAATGGTGCAATCATAGCTTACTGCAGCCCTGAACTCCTGGACTCAAGTGATCCTCTGCCTTAATCTCCCAAAGGGCTGGGAATACAGGTGTGAGCCACCAGCACCTTGCCTGGTCTCCAATTTCTTAAATGAGTAGTCAAGAGAATCAAAGTTCTGGTATCCAGTTACATTATAGAAAGCAATATTCCATGGACTTTGCAGGGTAACAAGGAACTTTTTATTCATATCTAGAGTGTTCCTTTCTGTAAGTATGCTTACAGTCTAAAGTACATATAAAAATAACAGGTAAAAACAAAAACTCAGTCCAAAGCAAAAACTACTTTGAATCAATTTTATATTTAAATAAAACATGTAACAGTGATTTTTTTTTCGCTAATATGAAATGTTCTCAGTGACTAATCTTTAAAAGCAGAAGAAGTAGGACATGTATACATTCCCAGTAACTTTTCTGAACACATACACATCAACAAACTATTTCAAAAATAAAGACCATGAGGAAATATTTGAACTTACATGCTAACAAAAAACACCATACTGGCTGGGCATGGTGGCTCATCCCTGTACTCCCAGCACTTTGGGAGGCCGAAGCAAGTGGATCATTTGAGGTCAGGAGTTCGATAACAGCCTTGGCAACACGGTGAAACCTCGTCTCTACTAAAAATACAAAACTTAGCTAGGCATGGTTGTGGGTGCCTGTAATCCCAGTTACTCAGGAGGCTGAGGTAGGAGAATCGCCTAAATCCGGGAGGAGGAGGTTGCAGTGAGCCGAGGTCAGGCCACTGCACTTCTCCTGGGCCACAGAGCAAGACCCCGTCTCAAAAACAAAAAAACAAACACCATACATTCGCTAGTATCATAAGGTAGAGACTGAGATCATGCTCATGAAACTTTAGCTTTAAGTCCTCTGGTCCCGATCTTGATCATGCTTAAGCAACAATATTAACTGATAATAGTAACAAAATATTGTTATTTTCTACAATAATTAACAACATAAAGATAACCTTTAACAATGAGGGAGTCCAATCAACTGAAATTCAGGTAATTCCCACAATTGATACTGTTTAATAGTTGAAAATTTCCTCTACATCAAACTTTGTACCATAACTGTTAGAGAAATGACAGTCTTCTTTCTATAGTAGCGTGCTTAATATGTAGATTACACAGAAAGAGAACATTTTTAGTACAAACAAAAAAAGAGGCGGTGCTTAAAGTACAAAGCAGAAGGATTCCTCAGAAAACAAAAGCAAAGCCTCCTTGAGAAGATCCTTATCTTTGCCTCCTCTGTATAGGAAAATTCACTTCTGCCATGAGCTGACAATCCATCTGCATATTAGTGTAAACCACTCCAACATACTAACGATGGCTACACTATGACAGTCAATGGTCAGCGTCTGCCCACTGACTTATTACGCAGTAAGTAATAAGGAGACGTGAACACTGGACAACCTCCAGCTGAATCCCATGGACCCTTACTGTTAACCTGTCATCCACCATCACAGTTTTGGATCTCTTGTCAAATTAAAAAGCATGGGTTTAGCAGAAAAGGAATCTGGGTCAGCTGCATTCCTTCTCTTAAGCTGTTACTTGGGATAAATCGAGATTCCTCATCTGAAAAAGTGGCTTTCAATTTGGCTCACACAAACTTATTAACCATGATTATCACAGCACATGCACATAGGAAATAATCAATAAGTGTTTTATTTTCCTAGGGGACCGATCGGGGCAGAAAAGGTGAGTCAAGGTTTCTTAGCAGTGCAGAGCAACTAAAAGATTTGTACTTGTGCTTTAAAAAGATAGGGTGTAGGGTGGGAGAGAAGGATCCTTCCCTCATCACTTCAGGCAAGTTTCTCTCTCCCTTTTCAGAACTCATACAGCAAAGTATTTGGCATTTACAGCATGTCTTGTATCATCAGCTACATTTTCATACTGCAAGAGCTTGTATTTTAAAATTAGATTTAACACTCCTCTAAGAGTCCTTATATTCATTGACTAGGGACCTACTCATTTGCCAGTAGCAGTAAACAGTTTACTAATAAAAAAATACAGCACGGAGCGTGGGTCAGCTGTATTCAGAGCGCTCGCCATGTGCTAGGGGCTTTAAAAGTGGAGGCCTCTTCCCGACTACCGAAATAACCCTGGGAGGTATCCTTCCAAAGCCACACATTCCTTTCCTGTCTTCTCGTGCATCGCTCCGATTTCTCTTTCCACTCCGGGGGACGGATCTGTCATATTGACCGGCACGGAAGGAACGCTCGTAAAAAATTAGTTACTAGTATTACTAAGGCCGCACTGGCGGCGGCGGCGCAGCAACCACACCTACTCAGCTGCCGCGGCGCCGGGAGCCCGAAGAAGGCGGGTCAGAGGGGCCACCGGGTCTCCGGGTGCCGCCCCCTCCTCGACTCCTTCGGGGAAGGTTCCCAGCCCGGGACCCGGGGCAGAGCCAGGGCCAGGACGCCCCGGGTGGAGAGGGGCAAGCGGGCCGCTTCTTGCCCCCGCCCAAGCACGTGGGAGGCTGGCGAAGACCAGCGCCCAGCCGGAGAGGGGAGAGAGACCAGGCCAGGCAGGAGTCGCGGCCTGGGGAGACGCGGAGGTAGAATCCGGCGGCCGAATCGCGGTCGTCCCGCGGCCTCCTCACCGGGCGCCTCAGGACAACAGCTTCCTGAGGGCCGCCCCTAGAGCCCCTGCCTCCCGGCCGCCCGGCTCCGGTCACCCCGCCG
>NW_012120710.1:1745569-1748951 GCF_000951035.1 Colobus angolensis palliatus | reverse complement strand
CGGCCGCCTCCTCCAGCCCCTCCCGTCCCGGCCCCCAGCCTGTGACTCGGCTCCCCTAGGGGGCAGCGTCCTACTCCTCCCACTCCCCACCTTCCGCTTCCCTCTAGCGGGGCTTACTCCCTCCCGACCCTCCTGTCTTAGGTTTCGTCCTTACCCGCCCCCGCTCGGCCCTCTGAGGCGGTCAGGTGTGTCTGGTGGTTGAAAGGTGGAAGACCTGGCGAAATACCTGGCGGCTTTGTGACGTGTAACCGCCAACTTTATGGGTAACACGAAGGCACAAAGATCTGGGTTGAAGAAGAGGCGAAAGCTAATTTTTAAAAAGCACCTCCCTGCCCCCGGGTATTAAACTGTACCATTTGCCTTTCACACACTGGAACTTCAACCGTTGATTCACTGTTTTAATTAATGAGCTCTTTATGTGAGAAACCAAAGGTGGGTGTCTTCTTTTCACCACCTCTTTTGTTCCCGTCTTGTGCTCTATACTGAAATCCTGTATTTGCTTTGACTTTAACTCCCTGGTTTTCTAGTGCCGCGGGTGCGCATGAGTGCATTTTAAATCACACAGCTTAGAATTTATACGACAAATGTCAATTACAGGTCGACAGTTCTCTCTTTCACAGTGCCCGTGTCTCGCTAGTAATTAGCCACCGTTGCTTTGAGTATTCGAATCAATGATTACTGATCCAGTAATTCCCTTAAGTAAACATTTCTTTTGGCAATAAAGACAATTTCCAGTTACTCTCATGGTTCTTTATCCTGAATTCCTAGCTGATTAGCCTTGTGTTTAATGCTGGCATAGAAGCCATGTTGACTCATAATTAAAAATCACTGTTGTGTAACATTTTGCCCACCTGCTTTTTCCTCTTCTCTGTTCAGCCCTTCCCTGTGTAGAGGAAGTTGTACTTCTTTGAAAGGAAAATTAAACATTTTTATTACTGTTGTTATTCTCTGTAAATCACTCTTGAAATTACTACTCTCAATTACCATGAGACTTGCAATACTACTTTTCGCTGAGTCTTTTCGAAGCATTTAAAAAGGAAATGTTTACAGGATAACTTCAACAGTCTTAGAAAACGTCTTAGCTTTTCGGTTTCTGGCATTTCCCTGACTTGTTGATCCCAGTCCTACTACCTACTTGAATAAGTTATTTGTCCAGCTCTGTAAAATGATTATATTATTCATAGATACTGTGAGGGCTAAATAAGAAATAGAAATAAAGCCTTTAAAATACAACTTAACATTAGGGTAAATAATAATTGTTAAGGCCAGGCGCGGTGGCTCACGCCTGTAATCCCAGCACTTTGGGAGGCCGAGATGGGTGGATCACGAGGTCAGCAGTTCGAGACCAGCCAGCCCAACATGGTGAAACCCGTCTCTACTTAAAATTTAAAAAATTAGCTGGGCGTGGTGGCGGGCGCCTGTAATCCCAGCTACTTGGGAGGCTGAGGCAGGAGAATCGCTTGAAACCGGAAGGAGGAGGTAGCAGTGAGCCGAGAATGTGCCACTGCACTCTGGGCAATAAGAGAAAAACTTTGTCTCAAAAATAAATAAGTAATAATAATTATTATTAGTAGTAATACTTCAGCAGCACATAAACTAAAATTGGAACGATACAGAAAAGGTTAACATTTCCCTGCACGAGGATGACCCGCAAATTTGTGAAGCGTTCCATATTAAAAAATAATTATTACTAGGGATATTTTATCATTTTGTCAAAATAGCATTTAAGTTACAATAATAAAACATACTGAGTTGGGGGGAAAAGCCTTTTCATTATATCTTTAGCATTTTTAAGGTGGTTTGGGCCTTAACTCTTGGTGCAGGTGAGAATCTCAATAGGAAGACATATTTGTCTTTTAGGAATTACTAACTGTATGATACCTTCATAAGAAAAACTGAAAGCATTTGACCTGGCAGTCCCATTAACGGTATATACCCAAAGGACTATAAATCATTCTACTATAAAGATACATACACACGTATGTTTATTGCAGCACTATTTACAATAGCAAAGACTTGGAACCAACCCAAATGCCCGTCAGTGATAGACTGGATAAAGAAAATGTGTCACATATATACCTTGGAATTATGCAGCCATAAAAAAGAGTAAGTTTATATCCTTTGCAGGTACATGGATGGCTGGAAGCCATCATTCTCAGCAAACTAACACAGGAACGGAAAAAGCAAACACCGCATGTTCTCACTCTTAAGTGGGAGTTGAACAATGAGAACACATGGATACAGGGAGGGGAACATCACACACTGGGGCCTGTTGGGAGGTGGGGTTAAGGGGAGGGGAAGCATTACAAGAAATACCTAATGTAGCTGATGGGTTAATGAGTGCAGCAAACCACCATGGAACATGTATACCTATGTAACCTGCATGTTCTGCACATGTATCCCAGAACTTAAAGTATAATTTAAAAAAAAGAAAAACTGAAAGACTGGATGTATTATATGGTTTTAACATTCACCCTTAACTGGATCCTTTATCTTGTTTTTACATGCAGAAATTCCAAAATAACATATTCTCATCAGGTTCCCTCACAGAGATGTTTTGCAATGCTTCGGTAAAGAATTTGATAAGAATCTACACTTAACCACTGCAGGTAGAAGAAATGAGAGCAGAGTCCTCACAGATCATTCTTGAGAAAGGCCAATAATCAACCAAGGAAGTCACCAAGTTAAAATATGAAATATTATCTAGTCTGAATTGCCAGCTTTCTCCTTTCTTATTAGTCAAGATACCTACAGGTACAGAAACAATGACATGCTGTTAAATCGTTCAGTGCGTTGGATTTTTGTGCCTCTATTTTTAAAAAGTTTTTTGTAAAAATATAGAACGCTTTTCGAATTTGTGTATCATCCTAGTATAGGAACCATGTTAATCTCTGTATCATTCCAATTTTAGTATATGTACTGCTGAAGAGATTACTGTGCCTCTATTTTTAAAAAGAGTTCTATTTATGTTTTATGTAATTAATTAACTGGCAGTAAAATTAATACAGAAAATCAACTGAAATATGAGTTCTTAAAATTGATAGACAAGGCTATTTATGAACTTTTTCTTTAAAGGTGGATGGTACTCCAAGTTCCTAGTTTCTTAATGCTTTTAGCTTTTGAATCAATAATATAATCACAGTTCTGCATTAGCTTTAGTGACATAAAGGGCTGATTCAGCTGCTATACACATTTAAGGAAGCCAAGATTATAAAAACAAGCCTAAACATGTTGCTCCTTCTTGAGAATGCACAGAGCATCTTCCTATACTGTTTTAAAGTGACAACATCCAAGCACTATAATTAAGAATCAAGCTCTATTAATTTTTTAATTTTTTTTTTTTTTGAGACGGAGTCTGGCTCTGTCGCCCAGGCTGGAGTGC
>NW_012120710.1:1742288-1745519 GCF_000951035.1 Colobus angolensis palliatus | reverse complement strand
TCGTGATCCGCCCGTCTCGGCCTCCCAAAGTGCTGGGATTACAGGCTTCAGCCACCGCGCCCGGCCAGCTCTATTAATTTTCTTGTGAAATAAAGCAGGAGGTGCTTTTCAACTTTATCTGCATTTTATTTTTAGTTATCCATGTTTGGTTTTTTAAAAATCCCTTGGTGGGCCGTGCGCGGTGGCTCACGCCTGTAAGACTGAGGCAGGAGAATCGCTTGAACCTGGGGAGGCGGAGGTTGCAGTGAGCTGAGATTGTGCCACTACACTCCAGCTCGGGTGACAGTGCGAGACTCCATCTCAAAAAAGAAAAAAAAAATCCTTTGGTGATCTTAAGGATACTTAAAAACATATTTAAAAACTTTTTAAAGATCAATGTTATGGACAAGAATATATTTTTAGTACAGTATAAACTTCTTAAGAGCTGTGAATCAGGCCAGGTGTGGTGGCTCGCGCCTATAATCCCAGCACTTTGGGAGGCTAAGGTGGACAGATCACTTGAGGCCAGGAGTTCAAAACTAGCCTGGTCAACATGGTGAAACCCCATCTCCACTAAAAATACAACAATTAGCTGAGTGTGTTGGCACGCACCTGTAGTCCCAGCTACTCAGGAGGTTGAGGCAGGAGAATTGCTTGAACCCAGGAGATGGAGGTTGCAGTGAGCTGAAATCGCACCACTGCACTCCAGCCTGGGCAACAGAGCGAGAAACCATTACAAAGAAAAGGAAAAAAAAAAAAAAGAAAAGAAGATACCACTTGAGAAGTGTTGATATTCTTTTTCAGTATAGTATATAGATTTATTATGATTTTAAAATAATGGTTTTCTTGAGCTGTTTATTTTACATTGTATGGCACTTGGGAAATGTCATATTTGAAAACAATCAATTTAAGCCTTTGTGTTAAACTTATTTTAATAAATGTAGAAATGTATTGATACTAATTAATATAATGCCTTATTGTGAAAGCTCTGAGTCCATTGTTCTTCTGAATTACTAAATTTTGATGACTGTAACTTAATCACTTATTTTTTCAAAACATTCATTATAAAAACACCTAGTTACAACACTGTAGTGTGGGAATAAAATAATGAAAATTTAAAATACATGTGTTTAAGGCTAGGTGCGGTGGCTCACACCTGTAATCCCAGCACTCTGGGAGGCTGAGGTGGATCACCTGAGGTCAGAAGTTCAAGACCAGCCTGGGTACATGGTGCAACTCCATCTCTACTAAAAATACAAAAAAATTAGCCTGTCATGGTGGCGGGTGCCTGTAATCCCAGCTACTCAGGAGGCTGAGGCAGGAGAATCACTTGAACCCAAGAGGCAGAGGTTGCAGTGAGCTGAGACTGTGCCACTGCACTCTGGGCAATAAGAGAAAAACTTTGTCTCAAAAATAAATAAGTAATAATAATTATTAGTAGTAGTAATACTTCAGCAGCACATAAACTAAAATTGGAACGATACAGAAAAGGTTAACATTTCCCTGCACGAGGATGACCCGCAAATTTGTGAAGCGTTCCATATTAAAAAATAATTATTACTAGGGATATTTTATCATTTTGTCAAAATAGCATTTAAGTTACAATAATAAAACATACTGAGTTGGGGGGAAAAGCCTTTTCATTATATCTTTAGCATTTTTAAGGTGGTTTGGGCCTTAACTCTTGGTGCAGGTGAGAATCTCAATAGGAAGACATATTTGTCTTTTAGGAATTACTAACTGTATGATACCTTCATAAGAAAAACTGAAAGCATTTGACCTGGCAGTCCCATTAACGGTATATACCCAAAGGACTATAAATCATTCTACTATAAAGATACATACACACGTATGTTTATTGCAGCACTATTTACAATAGCAAAGACTTGGAACCAACCCAAATGCCCGTCAGTGATAGACTGGATAAAGAAAATGTGTCACATATATACCTTGGAATTATGCAGCCATAAAAAAGAGTAAGTTTATATCCTTTGCAGGTACATGGATGGCTGGAAGCCATCATTCTCAGCAAACTAACACAGGAACGGAAAAAGCAAACACCGCATGTTCTCACTCTTAAGTGGGAGTTGAACAATGAGAACACATGGATACAGGGAGGGGAACATCACACACTGGGGCCTGTTGGGAGGTGGGGTTAAGGGGAGGGGAAGCATTACAAGAAATACCTAATGTAGCTGATGGGTTAATGAGTGCAGCAAACCACCATGGAACATGTATACCTATGTAACCTGCATGTTCTGCACATGTATCCCAGAACTTAAAGTATAATTTAAAAAAAAGAAAAACTGAAAGACTGGATGTATTATATGGTTTTAACATTCACCCTTAACTGGATCCTTTATCTTGTTTTTACATGCAGAAATTCCAAAATAACATATTCTCATCAGGTTCCCTCACAGAGATGTTTTGCAATGCTTCGGTAAAGAATTTGATAAGAATCTACACTTAACCACTGCAGGTAGAAGAAATGAGAGCAGAGTCCTCACAGATCATTCTTGAGAAAGGCCAATAATCAACCAAGGAAGTCACCAAGTTAAAATATGAAATATTATCTAGTCTGAATTGCCAGCTTTCTCCTTTCTTATTAGTCAAGATACCTACAGGTACAGAAACAATGACATGCTGTTAAATCGTTCAGTGCGTTGGATTTTTGTGCCTCTATTTTTAAAAAGTTTTTTGTAAAAATATAGAACGCTTTTCGAATTTGTGTATCATCCTAGTATAGGAACCATGTTAATCTCTGTATCATTCCAATTTTAGTATATGTACTGCTGAAGAGATTACTGTGCCTCTATTTTTAAAAAGAGTTCTATTTATGTTTTATGTAATTAATTAACTGGCAGTAAAATTAATACAGAAAATCAACTGAAATATGAGTTCTTAAAATTGATAGACAAGGCTATTTATGAACTTTTTCTTTAAAGGTGGATGGTACTCCAAGTTCCTAGTTTCTTAATGCTTTTAGCTTTTGAATCAATAATATAATCACAGTTCTGCATTAGCTTTAGTGACATAAAGGGCTGATTCAGCTGCTATACACATTTAAGGAAGCCAAGATTATAAAAACAAGCCTAAACATGTTGCTCCTTCTTGAGAATGCACAGAGCATCTTCCTATACTGTTTTAAAGTGACAACATCCAAGCACTATAATTAAGAATCAAGCTCTATTAATTTTTTAATTTTTTTTTTTTTTGAGACGGAGTCTGGCTCTGTCGCCCAGGCTGGAGTGC
>NW_012120710.1:1735730-1736873 GCF_000951035.1 Colobus angolensis palliatus | reverse complement strand
ATATATATATATATACACACACACACACACGTATATATACCTAGTCAATTTATATCTCCTCTCTATATTTATTATAGATACTCTTAAGAAGTAAAAACAATATATTTATCTACCTTGAGTGGGATGAAGAAAAAAATAAATAATATATTTAGGTCAATCCATGATAGTTTTCTTTGGGTGCAGACATATATGGATACATTTTTCCGTTTTTCTACTTTTCTGTATTTGTAAGTAGTCTGTAATGGATGTGTTGCTTTTAAATAGAAAATAAAACACACTGAGGGGTTATTTTGATTCATAGTTTCATAATTATATATTTTTTATGAAGACCTAACAGCAAAGTTGTGTTCCTTGTATATACTGTGGAGAAATAGAGTTCAAGAGGAGCTGATCATATTTGTGTCTTTTTTGAGTGTTTATTATTATTATTTTAGAGATGGAGGGTTTCACTCTGTTGCCCAGGCGGCAGTTATACTCCTGGCTTCAAGCAATCCTCCCACCTCAGCCTCCAGAGTTAGTCAAGATATTCAAAAACAGTATTCAAGAACAATATTCAAATAGCCTAATCATTGATGGAAACTCTAGTCAAGTTCCTACTACAATTTCCTTTGCCAAAATTTGAGATTATTCTTACTATCAGATTTCTAATTAAAATAATGTCCTTGGACATAAATAGAAATATTTAGTTTGTAATAATATCATACTTATAGGTCAATTATTTCGAGTATTACGAATCAGAGAATTGAAGAAAGAAGGCTTCTCCCAGTTCTGTGTCACTGACAATACATTGTTTCCCAGGTCTAAAGAGACTCCAGAGACTCTTCAGCCTACGGCATAGCTGAGATTACACATGCGAGCCACCAGGCTCAGCTAGTGTTTATCGTAATAATGTTGCTGGCCGGGCGCAGTGACTCAGGCCTGTAATCCCAGAACTTTGGGAGGATTGAGGTGGGTGGATTGCTTGAGGTCAGGAGTTCAAGCCCAGCCTGGCCAACATGGTGAAATCCTGTTTCTACTGAAAATACAAAAATTAGCCAGGTGATGTGGCATGCACATGTAGTCCCAGCTACTCGGGAGGCTGAGGCAGGAGAATTGCTTGAACCCGGGAGGCAGAGGTTGCAGTGAGCCAAGATCATGCTATTG
>NW_012120710.1:1732002-1734590 GCF_000951035.1 Colobus angolensis palliatus | reverse complement strand
TTCTGAACATTCACCTAATTATGCTACATCATTTCTTAAAAACCTGGGTTCACTTCTTTATGTCTAGTATACAATCTAAGTGCATTAACTACCTAGTGAGGTCTTTCACGATCTAACCCCTTCCTATCTTTCCAATATTATCCTCCTATCTTGTCTTACCCCTTGTTGCCTTTGGCTAAGCTTAACATGTCTGGCCTTATTCATATTGTGGTACCTACTCTACCTCTCCCAAACTCTACTCAAACAAACCTGTGATATTTTCTCTGCTTTCCCCATGTAGAAAGGTACATCCATTTTTGAGGTCCCATAGCATCCTATTTAAGCAGTTAATTGCTTTAATTGTAATGAATTTATGCCTCTTCCCAAAGTTAGCATCATTTTTTCTTTTTCCAATGCATAAAAGATTTATTTTTTGTACTATTTATTCCTTGTACTATTCCCAAGTAGTTCTCAGCCCCCCTCATTTTATTTTTTATTTTTTTGAGACACGGCCCCACTGTCCCCCAGGCTGGACTGTAGTGGCACAATCACGGCTCACTGCAGCCTTGACCTCCCAGGCTAAAGTGATCCTCCCACCTCAACCTCACCAGTAGCTGGGACTACAGGCGCACGCAATCATACCCAGCTAATTTATGTAGTTTTAGTAGAGAGAGAGTTTCGCCCTGTTGCCCAAGCTGGTCTCGAACTCCTGTGCTCAAGTGATTTGCCCACCTTGGCCTCCTAAAATTCTGAGATTACAGGCGTGAGCTACCACACCCAGCCTCATTTATTTGTAAGACTCTTCTTAAGATCACATCAAAATTATTTTTTTCTGTGACCATCGGGTATCTGAATAAAAGGAATTTAGAAAAACTGGACTGAATAAGAAGCTTAAGGAATAACTTATTTAGCTTACATTTATATTCCCCTTTTTATGTATGCTCAAGTGTGGTGTGAATAAAACTGTAAGTATGTCTAAAAGAGGTCATTTAATAAATGGGAAAAAATTTTAGGTGCTAATTAAATTCTGCTAGCTACTTAATTTGAATAATCCTCACCCCACCATGGCAAAATTGCCTATTATATATATTAAAACAGGCCATATAAAACAACGCACAAGGGTAAAAGGTACAGCCCTTCTAGCATAAAGTTTTCTTTTTTTTTCAGATGGAGTCTCGCTCTGTCGCCAGGCTAGTGTGCAGTGGCACGATCTCGGCTCACTGCAACTTTCACCTCCCGGGTTCAAGTGATTCTCCTGCCTCAACCTCCTGAGTAGCTGGGATTACAGGAGTGCACCACCACACCCGGCTAATTTCTGTATTTTTAGTAGAGGCGGGGTTTCATTATGTTTGCCAGGATGGTCTTGATCTCCTGATTTCGTGATCTGCCCTCCTCGGCCTCCCAAAGTGCTGGGATTACAGGCGTGAGCCACCGCGCCCAGGCTAGCATAAAGTTTTCTAACTGAGGTCCATGGACTCCTGGCTTCAGGGAGTCTAGGAACCCACTGTCATATGCAAAATGTGATTAGGACTATGCTATGGTTCTGGGTTGGGGTGTGGGGAAGCCTACTGTTTTTAAGATTCTCAAGAAGTAGTCCCATGGTAATGCCACATCATATTTCACTCCTGTAATTAACTTCATTCGTATGCCTAATGTTATTAGCTGAGAAAAACCCAGAGCAATGTTTCCCAAAACGTATTCTGTAGACGATTTGGATCAGAATCATGTTGCATACCTGTTAAAATAGAGATGACTGGACCCAACACCAGGACAGTTGGATCAGAATCTGTGCAGGTAGGGCACGGGAATCTGTACTTGACACTTACTAACTGATCCCTGGAGATTCTGGTTTAAGAACCATTATGGTTGGCCGGGCGTGGTGGCTCACGCTTGTAATTCCAGCACTTTGGGAGGCCGAGGCAGATCATGAGGTCAGGAAATCGAGACCATCCGGTGAAACCCTGTCTACTAAAAATACAAAAATCAGCTAGGCGTGGTGGCAGGCGCCTCTAGTCCCAGCCACTGAGGAGGCTGAGGCAGGAGAATCACTTGAACACAGGAGGCGGAGGTTGCAGTGAGCCGAGACTGGGCCACTGCACTCCAGCCTGGGCAACAGAGCGAGACTCCATCTCAAAAACAAAAACAAACGAACAAACAAAAGAACCATTATGGTAGAACCAAAGAAAAATTAACTCATTCAAGTGGAGTAAATTTGCTTTTTATGACAGGGTCTCACTCTGCAGCCCAGGCTAGAGTGTAGTGGGGCCATCATGCCTCACTGCAGCCTCAACCTCCCCAGGCACAGGCAGTCCTCCCACCTCAGCCTCCCAAGAAGTTGGTACTACAGGCACGTGTGCTATCATGCCCAGCTAATTTTTTAAATGTTTTATGTTGCCCAGGTTGGCTTGAACACCTGGGTTCAAGCAGTTCTCTTATCTGAGCCTCTCAAAGTGCTGGGATTATAGGTGTGAGCTACCACACCTGGCTGTTTTTCTTTTCTTTCTTTTTTTTTTTGAGACGAGTTTTGCTCCTGTTGCCCAGGCTGGAGTGCAATGGCACAATCTTGGCTCACTGCAACCTCTGCCTCCCGGGTTCAAGCGATTCTCTTG
>NW_012120710.1:1695634-1730257 GCF_000951035.1 Colobus angolensis palliatus | reverse complement strand
AAAAAAACATAATCTGATTAGCTGAAGCAACTTTTTTTTTTTTCAGTGTGATTTTTGTTGTTGTTTTGAGACAGAGTCTTGCTCTGTCACCCAGGCTGGAGTGCAGTGGTGCGATCTCAGCTCACCACAACCTCTGCCTCCCGGGTTCAAGTGATTCTCCTGCCTCAGTCTCCGGAGAAGCTGGGACTACAGGCATGGGCCATCACACGCGGCTAATTTTTGTATTTTTAGTTGAGATGGGGGTTTCACCATGTTGGCCACGCTGGTCTCGAACTCCTGACCTTGTGATCCGCCCGCCTCAGCCTCCCAAAGTGCTGGGATTACAGGCGTGAGCCACCGCACCCGGCTCAGTGTGTTCAAATTCTAGTTAGAAACATGATTTTTTTGGGTAACATCTATAATTCAGTGTTCCTGTTCAATACCTGTTCATCATTGTGATCTCCGAGATGTAAAGCATACTAAGTTCCACTTTTCCTGAATTATTCTGGTAATGTTAACTTGTATAATTTAACATGTTAACTTAAAGTTCTTTTATTTCATAGCAACTCCATCCATTCCTCAGATATATTAAATACTTTGTGTAAGATATGTGAATACAATTAATTATTCAAATTATGTAAGCTAGATTTTATCTTTTAGATCACAAAAAGTAATTTTCCAGTTTGCCAAAAGCTTTGACCATTAGGTAGTTCTTAGAGGTCTGAGAAGTGAATAAAATCTATTTCTACACAAAAATTAAAGTGGCATGTTGATCTTATTTGACTTCTTCATAGATAAGAATATAGGAAAGAAACTGTGGCTTAGAGAAATTGACTGGCCCAAAGCCAGTCAGCTGATTAGTGGCAGAGTAAGTGCATCACTAGCTATTTAGTGGATCACTAATTTGATGTTTTCTTCTACTTTAATTTTTAATATTTTGTATTTTTCATAGCTGCCTATAGTTTAATATGCTTCCATAAAACTAACAGGTTGTTGTTGCTTTCCACTGATGCCTGCTACCAGTAATCTACTTTATTGGAACTCTTACCCATGAAGCTCTCCAGACTTCACAAAGTGAATTTTTACAAAAAAAGATGATCACATTGGTTAACAACTTATTCATGCACCAATGACAGTACCCAGCACATCTCAGTGCTCTTTAAATGTTTGTTAAATATACATACAAATTTTGAAAGATGAGGCTGGGTGTAGTGGCTCTCGCCTGTAATCCCAGCACTTTGGGAGGCCAAGGTGGGCGGATCACCTGAGGTCAGGAGTCCAAGACCAGGCTGGCCAACATGGTGAAACCCCATCTCTACTAAAAATACAAAAATTACCTGGGTGTGGTGGTGTATACCTATAATCCCAGCTACTCTGGAGGCTGAGGTAGGAGAATCACTTGAACCTGGGAGGTGGAGGTTGCAGTGAGCCTAGATTATTCCATTGCACTCTAGCCTGGGTGACAGAGCAAGACTCTGTCTCAAAAAAAAAAAAAAAAAGAGAAAAACAGCCAGGTGCGGTGGCTCACACCTGTAATCCCAGCACTTTGGGAGGATAGGGCGGGTGGATCACTTAAGGTCGGGAGTTCAAGACCAGCCTAACCAACATGGAGAAACCCCGTTGCTAGCCTGTAATCCCAGCTACTCAGGAGGCTGAGGCAGGAGAATCGCTTGAACCTACAAAAACTAGCTGGGCATGGTGGCTTGCACCTGTAATCTCAGCTACCCAGGAGGCTGAGGCAGGACAATCACGTGAGACCAGGAGACGGAGGTTGAGGTGAGCCGAGATTGTGCCACTGCACTCCAGCCTGGGAGACAGAGCAAAATTCCATCTCAAAAAATAAAAACAACAAATTTTTGAAAGATGTAAATATTATATCCAACAACTTATTTTCCTATTAACTCACATCAAAGTCATGTTTTATGTTTATAATATAGGATAGCACCATCTACATCCTAGCTACTCCAAAATGAATAATATTTACAAAGTATTGTGATGTCTCTAAAGGAATATATAACATATTTTTTTCCACTTTTCTAAATGGAAGATTTTTCTTCTTTCAAAACATAATTATTTTCTTACCAAATCCATCTGTCAATCTATTATCTCTCCCTACCCCCATATAATCTCCGAGTATGGCAGGGATTTGATATAAAACACCAGATACTTTCTTTGAAAATTTTTAAAAATTTATTTTGTAGACTCTCACTATATTGCCCAGGCTGGCCTTGAACTCCTGGGCTCAAGCAATCCTCTGCTTCAGCCTCCCGACAGCTGTGACTACAGGTACCTGTCATGCCCGGTTGAACACCAAAAAGTTTTTTTTTTTTGAGACTAAGTCTTTTGGTCACCCAGGCTAGAGTGCAGTGGTGTAATCTCAGCTCACTGCAACCTCTGCCTCCTGGGCTCACGTGATTGTCCCACCTCAGCCTCTCAGGTAACTGAGATTACAGGTGCATGCCACCAAGCTCAGCTAGCTTTTGTATTTTAAGTAGAGACGGGGTTTCACCATGTTGGCTGGGCTGGTCTCGAACTCCTGACCTCAGGTGATCCACCTGCCTCAGCCTTCCAAAGTGCTGGGATTACAGGTGTGAGCCACCATGCCCAGCCCAAATACTTTCAACATCTAACTTCATGTCCTTTCTTTTTGCCCTGTCCTAGATTTTCTATAGCTCATGTGTTTATCCAATGCTACCCTTTCCTCCCTAACTTAAGATATTAATTTATCGTTTATAAGCCAACACTCAAAAGACACTGTTCTACGTGCTTTACATACATTGATTCACTTAATCCTCATAACTCTACAAAGTAGGTACTATCATCCCCATTTTAGATGAGAAAACCGAGTAACAGAGAGATCAAGTAATTTGTCCAAATCCCAGGTATTAAGTGATGGAGCTGGGTTAGAAATCCAGTATTCTGGCCAGGTGTGGTGGCTCAGGCTTGTAATCCCAGCACTTTGGGAGGCCGAGGCAGGTGGATTGCTTGAGGCCAGGAGTTCGACTGGTACTGTACTCCCAGCTACTCCGGAGGCTGAGGCAGGAGAACTGCTTGAACCTGGGAGGTTTAGGTTGCAGTGAGCTGAGATCACACCACTGCACTCAAGCCTGGGTGACAGAGTGAGACTCTGTTGCAAACAAAACAAAACAAAACAAACAACTCCCCCTACAAAAGACCCAACCCAGCAGTCTAACTACAGTCTGCTCTTAACCACTGACTTATGGCTTCTCTGAGGTAGGTATAATAATAGAGACTCATACGGATGAAGAAAATGAAACTCAGAGATCAATTAACTGAAAATCATCCTGTTAACTCCAAAACCTGTATTTTTTCTATTATATCAAAAATAAAAAGTATAGAATTGGGTTCTGAAGCCATAAAGGCTGGGTTGAAATCCTGGCTCTGCCACTTAATAGCTGTGTGACCTTGAGAAAGTTACTTCTTTTTGCCAGTTTCCTTATCTTCAAAATATGGATAACAGAATTTACCACATAAAGTTATGAGAAATAAGCACAAAGTGCTCTGAAAAGTTACCTTAGTAAGCACTGTTATTTTTATTTCCAACCTACCTATTTACAAGGCAACAAAATAATTTGTCCTGTGTGCTACTCTGAGGAAGCAGCTGTAAGCCAGAGGTTAAGAGAATGAATGCTCAAGTTAGCTTGGGTTCAGATTTCCAGAAGGTGTCCCTCAGAAGGTCAGCCTTCCAAAATTTCAGCATCCTCATCTGTAAGAGCACAGTATCACCTTGCAAAGTTATTGTGAAGATTAAATGAGGTGATGTACAACTAGCACATGGCAAGTGTTCAATAAATATTAACCATGCATCATCGTCTCTGCATCTCTAGCAGCTAGCACAATGTTTACTGAATACACAGTGACACAATGAGGAAATTACGGCTTTTTTTTGTGGGTTTCCTTCACTAGTCCTCTCCTTTTCTTCCCTGGCAACATCCTATTTTTACATTCACCACCTCGACATCTTCCCTCTACTTAAAAGAGCAGTGTGGCAGCAAAGAAAAATGGAACATTGAGCTGGGCGCGATGGCTCATGCCTGTAATCCCAGCACTTTGGGAGGCCAAGGCGGGCTGATCACTTGAGGTCAGGAGTTCAAGACCAGCCTAGCCAAAACCGTGTCTCAACTAGAGATACAAAAATTAGCTGGGCGTGGTGGTGAGCACCTGTAATCCCAGCTACTCAGGAGACTGAGGCAGGAGAATCACTTGAACCCGGGAGGTGGAGGTTGCAGTGAGCCGAGAGATCCTGCCACTGCACTCCAGCCTGGGCTACAGAGTGAGACTCAGTCTCAAAAAAGGAAAAAAAAAAAAAAAAAAGAAAAATGGAACTTTGTTGCCACTTAGTTACCACTTACCTAGTAGTAATCATATCAAATTTTTAGCAAATGGAGTAAGCACAAGCAGCAACTGCTGCAAATCACCAGTAAAGAAGGGGAAATGGGATTTTTACCTTATTTGCACATGAAGAACTATGAGAAAATATTGACAATTGATGTAATTAAGGCATATCTCTTCCTTTTTCTATTTTTAACCAGAGTTTCATTCCTATGCTTTTAAACCACACAGAACGTATGAAATCCATGTTAACATTAAGCCTATTTATTAACAAGTAGCCCAATAATTACAGTTAGGTAAATAAAATATTTCAGAACTATTTTATAGGCTGCCTTACAAATAACTGTCAAAGGTGCATTCTCTTTACGTGAAAAGTTACACATGTTCTGAGTTTAACACTGCACAATGAACTGTGAAATTTGCCTAAGCTAATACCTGTTTAACAGAATACTGAAAAACTTCAACGTCATCTCTTTTCTCAAGCACCTTCATATTGCTCCCACAGTTCTTATAATCTTAATACAAATTGTCCAATAACCCAGACAAATTTCTCTGTGGACAAGAATTTTTAAAATTTAAAGTATTATATATTAATACAATCACTTTAGTTAAAAGTAAAAATTTATTGATCCAAAATTGCCAAAAACCTTATGCTAAGCAAAAACTTCATTTAAGCTTAATGCTCTTTTTAACTCCTGCACGAATGCCAGATAATTCACCACTATAACGTTGCTCTTCTTTACGAACTTCACGAACCTGGCCTCTTCTTCGAATTTTGGCTCTTCTGAACTTCTCCCTGTGTTTCACTCTGGGATTGCGGTCAATCTTCTTTCTCCTAGGAGTAAGTCCCCTATTTTTAGCAATTTGATAGGTAATGGCTCTCTTTGCATTCTGATCTTCAACAGCCTGTTCTTCAGTGCTATTTTCTTCTTTCTTTCTCTTTAGCTTTTGCCTGTCTTCTATTTCTTTATAATACTTCAGTTTAGCTTCTTCATCAAAATCAGAATCATCAGAAACATCTCTAACAGCACAGGCAGCCGCAGAAGTCTTTGAAACAGACTTTGGTTTGGGTTTGGTGGATTTTGCTTTCGGAATCAGTTCTTTCTTTACAGCATCATCCTTAAGTGTCAACAGATGACGAATTTCTGAGGCCAGCTTCTGATCCACAACTGACAGCTTGTTGATCAAATTTCGGTAGCTAACAAGCCTTTCTATGACAGGATGTCCATGTGCTGGAACTCTCCTAGCTTTCAGGATCAAATAAAAACTGATGTTCGAACAATAATTCAAGTAGAGGTTGTACTTCGTCCTCAAATATTGGCTTCCTTTTCCAGGTGGAATGATCCCTTGTTCCACCAACTGTAACAATGGCTCCAGCTCATCCTTCACCTCTGTCAACTTGACTTTCAGGTCTTCTATCAGCTCCAAGAGTTCTGGTGATTCCTTTCGCACCATTTTCAGCTTCTCCTTCACTGAAACTTTAGCCAAATCCTTCACGACCCGTGTCTCAGCCTCATCTACCTGAGGCACTGGTTTTGCAAAGGCCTCAACCCAGGCGACACCAAAATCATCCTCTTGCAGCGCTTGGGCTAGGCGCCGCTGAATGATCTGTGCCTCCTCCTCCTCCTCTCTTTCCTCTTCCTCTGCCTCCTGTTGACCCTGCCGGCCTCGGGACTTGGAACCATAGTCTGTGTCATAGTAAAGTTTTTTCCTCTGACCCCACGACAAACTGGGATCCACAGAGGCCTCAGCATCACTCTGCACGGAGCTCCCACCATCATCATCGGCATTCTCCTCCTCCTCCTCCTCCTCCCCCGCACTGCCCCCATCTTCGTCGTCCTCATCGTCCATATCTAGGGCTAGCACCTCCTCCTCCTCCTCCTCGCCATTCTCCTCGTCTCCACTCTGTACTTCATTCCAGCCCTTAGCTAAGGCGGCCCGGGACCGTGCCTCATGGAAGTCATCTACCTGATCTTGGTAGTAGCTGGTGTCCCCTGGTGAGGGTGGCAATCCTAAATCATCTTCATTATCGTCGGTGAGCGTGGGACCTGCCTTGGCTCGCACAGCTGCCCACTTAGCTGCTCCGCGCCGCCGGGATCTCCCCACCATGGCTCACAATCTCAGGTTTTACAGTGACTCCGGACTTTCGGCCACCTCTGACTTCGGTGCAGGAATCAGACGCTCCGATAACTCGTGGCTTTAAACAGCCGCGCGCTCCCCTGCCACCAGAGTTTGCAGACTCGGGATCGGCTACAGGAATTTCTTTTACCTTCCGGCCCCCAGCATGCCCTCCGCGTGGCGTATGATTCAGAACTTCCGCTCGGTCCCTGAGGCGAGGTCACGTTGATACCAACTTCCTTTTCGCTGTGCCCTTTGACGCTAGTCGATTCCGGTGAATTAAAAATCTTTCCGTGTGGAAACGAGAGGATAAGGAAGTTCCGTTCCACAGAACCCTTTCTGGGGCTCATGCGCTTATTCTGTAGTGCCTGGGCGTGGCTGGCGGACGGAACCTTGACGGCACCTCCAGGCGAGGTCCAGACGGCCAATAGAGGGCGCTGCGCTTTACGCCCTGGAGAAGTCCCGGGCGCATTCCATTGAGTTTTAACTGCGTGTGTACCCGGCGTTTGCGACCGGCAGGCGTGTGCTAGTGTAGTTTTCCTGCTCCCTTGTTTTCTCTTTTCTGCTTATCAGGCTGAAAATTAATCAGATGTTTTTCTCTCATACCCCCCCGCGCCCACCACCACATTTCTGGGCACCATAGCCTCAGACAGCGCCGCTAGACTCCAGAATCCCGCAGGAGGTTTCCGGGCTAGAGCGCAGGCCGGCCCTCCGGCTCGGGTTTACTCATCCCCATCGCCCTCTCCCTGCTTATAGAGCTCGGGGACCCGCTCCACTGGGGATCGATAAACCTAGATGACCCCGAGGCTGACGGTGGGAAGGCAGAGCTCCACTGCAGGGTCTGACTCTTCTCAAGGAGGTCTGCCCTGAATGTTAGAGTAATTCAGGGTGTAAGTTTTTAGGTATTACATATGCAAGGTTCGGGGTTAGTATTATGATACCTTTTAATGTAGGTAGTTGGAAGCTGAACTTTTGATGTGTTCCTAAAATTAATGGTGACATGGCTGGGCGCGGTGGATCACGCCCTTAATCCTAAGCACTTTGGGAGGCCGAGGTGGGTGGATCACTTGAGGTCAGGAGTGCAAAACCAGCCTAGCCAACATGGTGAAACCCAGTCTCTACTAAAAATACAAAAAAATTAGCGGGGCTTGGGGGCGGGTACCTGTAATCCCAGCTACTCGGGAGGCTGAGGCAGGAGAATCACTTGAACCTGGGAGGCGGAGGTGGCAGTGAGGCGATATCGCACCACTGCACTCTAGCCTGGGCGACAGACACTCTGTCTCAAAAAAATAAATAAAATAAAATTAATGGTGACAATTTCTGTTTTCTTTTTCTTTCTTTCTTTTTTTTGAGATAGAGGCTCGCTCTATTGCCAGGCTGGAGTGCAGTGGTGATCTCGGCTCACTGCCACCTCCGACCCCCTGCAAGTGATTCTCCTCCCTCAGCCTCCGGAGTAGCTGGGATTACAGGCACACGCCATCACCCCCAGGTAATTTTTGTATTTTCAGTGGAGACGGGGTTTCACCATGTTGGCCAGGATGGTCTCGATCTCCTGACCTCGTGATCCGCCCGCCTCGGCCTCCCAAAGTGCCGGGATTACAGGCGTGAGCCACTGCATCCGGCCAAAGGTGACAATTTCTTTGCAGAAAGTATAGTGTCATTAGGTTAATAAAAGTAATGCAAAATTTTAGAAAAGTGATACTTTAAACATTTTCCAAGTGCCTAAAGGTGTCTGAAACATTTTGAAATTTTTACAAGATTTTAGAAAATAAAATTTAGAAAGATGTGGGCAAAAGTTATATTCTGATGGTAAGCATGAATTTATTTCTTAATGTAAATTTTGGTACATTTTGTCATTTAGCAGATATTAACTGCTTACTGTTTGTTGCAGAATGCCACAGACAGTAGTGGATCCAAAGATGAATCAGCTAGTTAAGGACTTCATAATCAGGTAGAAAATAAGACACTCATACAGATTACCAGAATACAAGGCAGTGTATGATGTAAACCCAGTGCTGTAAGAGAACGGAGGGGTAAGAGATAACCTTTAGATTGCTGTTTTGGGAATATTGCTTAAAGAATATGACATCTGTGCTAGGACTGTAGTTATTTCCTTGCTTTAAATGTTAAATTTTCATTATTTAAACATTAAGTTTTATTTAGACACATAAAACAAATACTAATTGTTCATTTTTATTGCAAATTATTTGAGAATTTAGTCAGGCTTCAAGACTAAAATGCATATTTTATTATGGATAAGTTAGAAAAATATTTTGGATATTTTAAATGGGAATGATCACATTAATATTATTTAGTTTATACTAAATATTAAATTTCCTATCAGAACAGAGTTGCAGTATTCAATGCATATTCAGAGAGTATTGTATTCTAACATTCTCAGATCCTTTGTTTTTAGAGACAGGTGCTTGCTACGTTCCCCGGGCTGGATAAAACTCCTGGGCTTAAGTGATCTCCTGCCTCAGCCTCGTGAGTAGTTGGGACTAAAGGTGCAAGCTGCTTCACCCAGTTTTTCAGATCCTTTTGATAAAGAACAATTGATTTTCCTGCCTCAGACTCCCACGTAGCTGAGATTACAAGCACCTGCCACCACACCTGGGTAATTTCTGTGTTTTTAGTAGAGATGGAGTTTCACCATGTTAGCCAGGCTGGTCTCAAACTCCTGACTTCAGGTGATCTGCCCACCTCAGCCTACCAAAGTGCTGGGATTACAGGTGTGGGCCATCGCGGCCAGCCAATTTGAATCTTTATTATGTCATTGCAATGTCTGACTCAGGAGTTAGCCAGCTACACTAATGAGAGCCAGCAGGTTTTTTTTTTTTTTTTTTAAATATTCTTTTTGCCTTACTCTAAGCCCTTTATGGGATTTTCTTACTATGGAAATTAGGGAGTCTGTGAATGACACATTAGGTGATGACACATTAGGATACTTCTTTCAGGGCATTTGTTCTGGGTGTTGGAGGTATTGTATGATCACATTAGCTTAAACTAATCTTTATTCCTGGACTACTGAAGCAATTATAATTAATAATAGCTAACACTGAGAGTGGTTATTATGTGCTAGATACCGTTATAAGCTCTTGAAACCATTATAACCTTGTGAAAAGTTACTATAATAATCTGTAATTGGAGATGAGAAAATTAGGCACATATAGCTTAAGTGAGGTCATAAAGCTGATAAGTGTTATAACTAGATTTAAACCAGAACAGTCTGGCTTCAGAATCCATGTTGTGCTATAACTAAGTACTATACTATACTGGCTTTCAACTTTTCCTTTAATAGGTCTCCTTTTAGTCTCTGGTACATTTGATCTGGTACATCAATATCTTCCTAGAATATCATTTGTCACCCCATATCCTGGTTCAGAAATGTTCATTTCCTATCAAGATAGTAAAAACTTGTTTATTAACAGCATACATGGCTGTCCTGAAGTTTTACCCCAAAACAACCTTTCCAGCCATACCTTTCATTACTACAAAAACCTTCAATGCTAACCTAAGTACTCTACTATGCTTTATTCTCATTTGTAACTTTACTAATCTTCTGGGTGCTCAGAATTACCTGTATCAGAAATTTACAAATCATTGCAGATATCTTTTTGGTTAAGAAATTCTCACGTAAGCCCATCTGTAAGAGGACCTGTACCAGGCTATTTGAAAAGTTATTTTTGGTAGCAGTGAGTTAGAGACAACCTGGATATCCATCACTGGAAGAGCAGATCAATAAAATGTTGTAGAAGAATAGCACGGAATTTAAGAGCATAGAGTGATCATATATTCTGGCTTGCCCTACGATGACCCTGTTTAACCTGTTATCCCAGTGTAATTATTCATAGCACCTCCTTTCACTCTCATGATTAAGATGATAATTTTTTTTTGAGACAGAGTTTCACTCTTGTGACCCAGGCTGGAGTGCAATGGCAGGATCTCAGCTCACTGCAACCTCCGCCTCCCAGATTCAAGCAATTCTCCTACCTCAGCCTCCCAAGTAGCTGGGGTTACAGGCACCTGACACCAAGCCTGGCTAATTTTGGTATTTTTAGTAGAGACGGGGTTTCACCATGTTGGCCAGGCTGGTCTCGAACTCCTGACCTCAGATGATCTACCCGTCATCCTCCCAAAGTGCTGGGATTACAGGCTTGAGCCACCACGCTTGGCCAAGATGATACATTTTATAGACATTTAAACTATATAGTAATTGGAAGTAGATTATATATCCATATAGCAACATGAATGGATCTTTAAAACAATGTGTTAAGGGAAAAAAGTAAAAAATAGAATGTAATAAATAATATACTATTCACAAAAATTAAAAATGCAGGCACAATAATATAACAATACACATTTTGTAGGAATATAATCAAACAAAGTAATATACATTAAACACAAAAGAATAGCTGCTTATGGAAAATGAAGAATGGGATAAGGGTTGAATATTAAAAGGAATAGAAGAGGACATTTCCACAGACCCATAATAAAGTGCCAGGAACTGAGGAGAATAATTAACTGCACCTGAGATTTCATTAAAAAACAAATGAGCAAACATAAAAGGACTATATCAATTCATAACTTAAAATCCTGCAGAAGCTTCCCAATGTCTATAGCAGGGGTGTCCAATCTTTTAACTACCCACTGTCTATAGCAGTGGCGTCCCGTCTTTTAGCTTCCCAATTTCTATAGCAGGGGTGTCTAATCTTTTAGGTTCCCAATGTCTATACCAGGGGTGTCAAATCTTTGGCTTCCCTGGGCCACACTGGAAGAATAATTGTATTGGGCCACACATAAAATACAGTAACACTAACAATAGGTCGCCAGGCACGGAAGCTCACACCTATAATCCCAGCACTTTGGGAGGCTGAGGTGGGCAGATCGCCCGAGGTCAGAGCAGCCTGGCCAACGTGGCGAAACTCTGTCTCTACTAAAAATACAAAAATTAGCCAAGCGTGGTGGTGCACGCCTGTAATCCCAACTACTCAGGGGGCTAAGGCAGAAGAATTGCTTGAACCCGGGACGCAGAGGTTGCAGTGAGCCAAGATTGCGGCACTGCACCCCAGCCTCGGTGACAGAGCTAGACTCTATCTCAAAAAAAAAAAAAAAAAAAAAAAATTGCAAAAGAACTTACAATCTTTTAAGAAAGTTTACAAATTTGTGTTGGGATGTGTTCAAAACTGTCCTGGGCTGCATATGGCCTGCAGAATGTGGGTTGGACAAGCTTGATCTACAGGATCAAATTCATATGCTTCATCGCCACAGTCCTGCATAGATCTCAAACTTCCTGTCTATCAATTATGTGTAATTGTGCCTGATTTGTGTTGTTAGGTGGACAGTGACTTTTTCCTTTAGCGTCCATAGCCAAGTTCAGACTCAGCCTCCGAAGGTTATGGTTTCCTAGATAGATACTAGATTATATAGTAATCTTTCTTGGCAAGAGTAGTAGCAGGTAGATAGTGTAACACTTTTGGGGTGTGAGAAGGCAGTGGAAATGCAGTCAGTCAGTCCAGGTATGTACGTTTCTATACTCTGTCAGCACTTCAAAGCAGTAACCTTTAACAGCATTGTGTCTTTTGAGCTTCCATAGTTATCAGCAAAGGTCTTCACATTTAAAAGTAATTAACAAGGTGAAATATTTAATATACAGCTTTCATGAACTTAATAGTTGAGGCTCGGCATGGTGGCTCACACCTGTAATCCCAGCACTTTGGGAGGCCAAGGTGGGCGGATTGTCTGAGGTCAGGAGTTTGAGACCAGCCTGGCTAACATGGTGAAACCCTATCTCTACTAAAAATGCAAAAATTAGTTGGGTGTGGTGGCGCATGCCTGTAGTCCCAGCTACTTGGGAGGCTGAGGCAGGAAAATTGCTTGAACCTGGGAGGCAGAGGTTGCAGTGAGCTGAGATCGTGCCACTGCACTCCAGCCTGGGTGACAGAGCAAGACTCCATCACCAAAAATAAATAAATAAATAAATAAATAAAAGACAATAGTTGAATACATATTACTTTTTAAAATAATTTTTATTATTATACTTCAAGTTCTAGGGTACATGTGCACAACGTGCAGGCTCATTACATGTGCCGTGCTGGCCCATTGCATCCATCAACCTGTCATTTACATTAGGTATCTCTCCCAATGTTATGCCTCCCCCTACCCTCCACTGCATGACAGGCCCTGGTGTGTGATGTTCCCCATCCTGTGACCAAGTGTTCTCATTGTTCAGTTCCCACCTATGAGTGAGAACATGCAGTGTTTGGTTTTCTGTCCTTGTGATAGTTTGCTGAGAATGATGGTTTCCAGCTTTATCCATGTCCCTGCAAAGGACATGAACTCATCCTTTTTTATGGCTGCATAGTATTCCATAGTGTATATGTGCCACATTTTCTTAATCCAGTCTGTCATTGATGGACATTTGGGTTGGTACCAAGTCTTTGCTATTGTGAATAGTGCTGCAATAAGCAGCGTATTACATTTTTTCCCAGCATCACCGACTAGGCTGGGATGACTGAAGTTATCAAAAGAAGTAGCTTTTCTTTTTTTTTTTTGAGACGGAGTCTCGCTCTGTCGCCCAGGCTGGAGTGCAGTGGCCGGATCTCAGCTCACTGCAAGCTCCGCCTCCCGGGTTCACGCCATTCTCCTGCCTCAGCCTCCGGAGTAGCTGGGACTACAGGCGCCCGCCATCTCGCCCGGCTAGTTTTTTGTATTTTTTGGTAGAGACGGGGTTTCACCATGTTAGCCAGGATGGTCTCGATCTGCTGACCTCGTGATCCGCCCATCTCGGCCTCCCAAAGTGCTGGGATTACAGGCTTGAGCCACCGCGCCCGGCCAGAAGTAGCTTTTCTTAAAAATGTGCACAAAGGTAGTAATAGTAAACATAATAATTTGATATAAGACTTAGAGTGGGAAAATGTATTCTTGGTGTTAACACCTATCAATATATTTAGGTAATTTAATATAACCTCAGAAACATGCTGAACTATTTTTGGACTCAAAAAAGAAAGAAAGATTATATTTAGTTATAAGAAAGAAAATGGATGAAGTTCAGTTGCCATCTGCTTTCATTTCATCTAGTTTCATCTGTCAGAAACCACTTACTCTGAAACAAGTATGTCATAGATTCTTTTTGCAAATAAGGTCTGTATCTATTTTAAGTCACAAAAGTCTTAAAAGTGACTTGGAAGTAAAATACAGAGCTTCTACTGAAATATGTGGTAAATATTTTAGCTTTTAAGTTTTAATTTAAAAGGACTTGGTTTGATAGCCTTCATTACAAAATGAAGAATTCAGTGAAATTATGACACTGCTTTCCCTTCCAAACTCTAATTCAACTAAAAACCTGGCAATTACTTTCTAAAGATTATTTAATCACTTTTAATTTTTTCTTTGCATGAGAAAACTTGTAGATACAATAATTTTGATATTAAATATTGACCCAGTGATAATTACAGCTTTGGTGGTGAAGGTCTTTTGAAACATAGCCCATGTTAAAATTTTTTCTTTAGTCCTCCTCATTCTCTATAGAATCAAGTTCTTATCTCTAAGCGAATATTCAGGGCCTGCCTGTATCTGGCCCCAACTTATTTTTCCAGCTGCTTTCCCACTTTCATGAATTATATGTTCTAGCCAAACTAGATACTCATTTTTTTTTTCTCTTTTCTAGATTTTTATTCTCTTGGCCTCTCTTTGGGTTGTCTCATATTTCAATACTTATATGGCCTTCAAGGCCCAGCTAAGATTGTGTCTTCTCTAGGCTGTCTTCTCTAATATACTTCCTTCTATTAACATCTAATAGTCCCTAACTCTTCCTTTCTTAGGGATTTCTAAATATTTTCTCCATTGTGTTAAGACTAGTTATGTGCTTGTCTTGGCCGGGCGTGGTGGCTCATGCCTGTAATCCTAGCACTTTGGAGGCCAAGGCGGGTGGATTGTTGGAGGACAGGAGTTACAAAAATTAGCCTGGTGTGGTGATGCATGCCTGTGTCCTAGCTACTTGGGAGGCTGAAACAGGAGAATTGCTTGAACCTAAGAGGCAGAGGTTGCAGTGAGCCGAGATCATGCCACTGCTCTCCAGCCTGGGCAATAGAGCGAGACTCCATCTCAAAAAAAAAAGATTTAAGCAGGGGCCAAGAAATGGGAAGTTAAGTTTTGTATGTATTTGATTTGAGGTGTCTGTGAAGCTATTTAAGTGCCTAGATGTCTTCTAGACAGTTTGATATATGGATCTCTTTAGAGAAAGAAATTTTTGATATCTTTCAAATTCAGTTGAAACATGGGACCATATTTGATATTTAACTAAAAGCAAATAAAATACGATTTTGGATTGTTCTGACTTAAGTAACTAGCACATGTGAACTAGTAGACCAAAAGTGTTACACTGTCTACCTGCTACTAGAGTTACAGGACTACCTATCTCCAGGTGTCAAATTAAAAAGGCTTGGATTGACTGGGCACAGTGACTCATGCCTGTAATCCCAGCACTTTGGGAGGCCGAGGGAGGTGCATTGTTTGAGACCAAGAATTCGAGACCAGCCTGGCCCTCATGGTGAAACCCCATCTCTACTAAAAATATAAAAATTAGCTGGGTGTGGTGGCCCATACCTGTACTCCCGCCTACTTGGGAGGCTGAGGCAGGAGAATCATTTGAACCCAGGAGGTCTCGGAGGTTGCAGTGAGCCAAGACTGCACCACTGCACTCTAGCCTGGGCAGCAGAGTGAGATTCTGTCTCAAACAAACAAACAAACAAAAACAACAACAACCAAAAAAAGTGAGCTCTGTTAAATTTTGATAAGGTATTAGAAATTATTAAAATGACCTAAGAATTTAATAAGCTATTTGCAAATGTGATCTTGATCTATATCTATTTTGGGTAGAGATAAATTATTTATGCTATGAGCAAAAGGGAATCATTAGAGGGTTTTAAACAGGGAAAGATTGGAAGATTGACAGAAGGAAGTTAATGCAAGATAGTGATAGTCATCAAAGTAATGAGTTTTTGTGTCTAAATCAGGGTCCTGGGAATATGGATATGAAAAGTAGGCAGATTAAGAGCTAAGCATTATGCTAAAGTAATTGTTTATGTGTTGTAACCATGTTCTAGCATGTTCCATGCTTTACACTTATCAATTCAATTCTCATCAATCTTGTGAAGTATGTACTATAGTCATGCCCATTTTGTAGATGAAACAGAGAAAACAAGATTTGATAACTTGTCAGAGTCCCATTTGCACCCAGGCTATAACTGACTCCAGAGGCCTTGCTCTTTTGTTCAGTAGGAAGAGTGAGTAGAAGTGTTTCTTTAGACACATCTTTATAGTTGCATCTGATATTTTAAAAATAACTGACTGGATATTCCTCACCACAGATTTATGCTTTCTCCTTATTAGGGAAAATGAACTTAGATGATGTGAACACTCTGAATAGAACACTGTTAGAACAAGAAAATTATATTTTCTTACCTACTTTCCCAACTAAATCTTTAGAGTTCCCTTTTGGTGTTCTTTCATATCCTTTTTTTGGGTGCCATCTGATATTGCTCTTTATGAACACCTCTCTGCATCTGGAAAACATTAATATACAAAATTATACACATACGAAGAAAAGTGCCATAAAGTAATATGCCAGCTGAGTAAAATGGTATACAAGATACAAGATGAATTTATTAGCAAAGAAGAAACAAAGTAAAGGAGTGAACAGAATGGAATGACATTTAGACCTACTTGAATTCGTTTGAAAGATTTTAGGATTTTTGATGAGGATGAGCAGGAAGGAAAGAGAAATAAATTTATGGGAAGGAAAATGATATAATAAAAAAGATTCTGAAACAGGAATTAGCAGATCATATACAGGAGAAGGAAAGCAGACATATTTGACTAGAGCAGAAGCCTCTCCCAGAAATCAGTTAGAAGTTTTCTTAAAGCAGAGAAGGACTAGACCACTGGAATGGATGAATCGAAGGGAGCATATTCTTTTTGTTTGAGGGGTATCCTGGAAACCTTACTTATTATTGTGTCCCTAGACAGATTACCATGAAATCTAACCACACTTTTTTCACATGAATTTTTGGAAGTAGGCCCTTTTTAAATTAGGACCTGCCCTGCAGGTGATATGGTGAAGGGAAATAGCTCTATGTGATGGTCAAACCACTGACATGTAATATCTTAAACAGCAATTCTATGAAAAACCACTGCAGGTGCAAGTTTATTTAAAAGCCAACCACAACACAGGTGCAATTCTCCTCATAAACATTTAACCACAGAAGACTACCCTAAAAGTCTATACGGAAAGCTGTTTGAAAAAAAGAAGTCAATTTTTTTGTTTGTATTTTTAAATTTTTAGTAAGAATTTGGAATGAAGTTTCTTCCTTATATTTTGAGATTTTTAAAAAAGTTCAGCTTTTGCCTTTTTTTTTTTTTTTTGAGATGGAGTCTCACTCTGTCACCCAGGCTGGAGTGCAGTGGCATGATCTTGGCTCACTGCAACCTCTGTGTCCCAGGTTCAAGCAATTCTCCTACCTCAGCTCCTGAGTATCTGGGATTACAGGCATGCGCCATCATTCCCAGCTAATTTTTGTATTTTTAGTAGAGATGGGGTTTCACCATGTTAGCCAGGCTGGTTTTGAACTCTTGACCCCAAATGATCCGCTTGCCTTGGCCTCCCAAAGTGTGGGAATTACAGGTGTGAGCCACTGCACCCAGCTGACCAGCTTTTGCCTCCTGATACCTAAATATAAATTTTACATATACTGTACTTGGATAGAGATCAATATTTGAAGAAACTCTGCATATAAGAATAAAAATGTTTAGGGTTAAAAAATGCCAGTTAGTATTATCAGACATTTAATGAGGTAGGAAGTCACAAAGATTAGGAAGGAGGGTATCAAAGGGTATCAAAGTTGAGTAAAAATGCTCCGTTTGTCTTTTAATCATTTAATGCTTATATAATATCAGAAAAAAAATCATTCAGTGTATATCTCTGCAAAAATAAGCTAAAGTTTGTTTTTTTTTGAGACAGAGTCTTGCTTTGTTGCCCAGACTGGAGTGCAGCGGTGTGATCCTGGGTCACTGTAGCCTCCTCCTTCTGGGTTCAAGCAATTCTCCTGCCTCAGCTTCCCAAGTAGCTGGGACTACAGATGTACTTCACCACACCTGGCTAATTTTTGTATTTTTAGTAGAGCTGGGGTTTTACTACGTTGGTCAGGCTGGTCTCAAACTTCTGACCTCAGGTGATCCATCAGCCTCAGCCTCCCGAAGTTCTGGAATTACAGGCGTGAGCCGCCTTGTTCAGCCAGCTAAAGCATTTTTGTTAGACAAAATCATTTTTTATTATTTAACTTAAGTTATGGATTTACTTATTTAAGTTATGGATTTCTAAGTTTTTTATTGTATATATTTACAGGTTACAATGTGATGTTTTGATGTATGCATACCTTGTGAAATGATTAAGTCTAATGTTTCAATTCCCCCACCCCCAAAAAATGCCAATTAGAAGAAATTTCTCCATATAGATGTGAAAAAATAGTATTAATGGCTCTTGGTATTGTGAGAGGTAAAATGGACTGGAAGTTAAGAGGCTTAGGCTCTCTACCTTTAGCTTTAGAATGACTAAGATTGATTCTGAAGTTCAAAATAGATTCTAAGCTTATACAATTGAAATGGGGGGAAAGGCTGGGAATGGTGGCTCACACCTGTAATCCCAGCACTTTGGGAGGCCAAGGCGGGTAGATCACTTGAGGTCAGGAGTTTGAGACAAGCCTGACCAACATGGTGAAACCCCGTCTCTACCGAAACAGACGAAAATTAGCCAGGCGTAGTGGTTTACGCCTGTAGTTCCAGCTACTGAGGAGGCTGAGGCAGGAGAGTCGCTTGAACCCAGGAGGCGGAGGTTGCGATGAGCCGAGATCATGTCACTGCACTCCATCTTGGGTGACAGAGCGAGACTCTATCTCAAAAGGAAAAAAGAAATGGGGGGAAAAAGTTAATCTTATAAAGTGCATGGTGTTGTTTATCTACTACGATTCTTCCCCTCACTCTGCTGCAGCTACAAGGGCCTTCCTTCCTGCTCCTCATCCTGTGTGGGCCAAGCTCTTTCTTATTTTGTGTTTTTTACTTGCTGTTTCCTTTCTTGGAATAATGTTTGCCTGACTCTAGGTCAGGCAGAATGTCCCTTCCAAACACTGCAAATATAGTTGCAATTGCTTTTGTACTCCTTAATATTATTAAACATATTTTAAAACTTTTATTTATAATGATTCTGGATAAGTCATGCCTGCTCTTGTGAATTTGGACAGAGAGTGCCCTACAGGAGTTTTAGGAAGTTCAGAACAACCCAGCAAGGATCTTGGTAGGAGGACCGATTGTCAGATCAAGGGCTATACCTCAGTTTTGTCATAGTAAAACAACCAGGCTGGGCGCAGTGGCTCTCACCTGTAATCCCAGCACTTTGGGAGGCTGAGGCCGGCGGATCACTTGAGGTCAGGAGTTCAAGATCAGTCTGGCCAACATGGTAAAGCCCCGTCTCTACTGAAAATACAAAAATTAGCCAGGCGTGTTGGCACATGTCTGTAGTCCCAGCTACTTGCGGGGCTGAGGCACAAGAATTACCTGAACCTGGGGGCTGAGGTCGCAGTGAGCTGAGGTTGTGCCACTGCACTCCAGCCTGGGGGACAGAAAGAGACTCCATCTCACAAAAAACAAAAAACAAAAAAAAAACCTCTTTCTCGTTGTCTTTCGTTAGTAACTTTATGCATGACTTGTGAAATTCTAGGATATTTGGGGACTTTTAGTTTTGTGGTATTAAATTAATAGCAGTTATATATTCATGATAAGTATATATACACACACACACACATGATAAATTTTCCAGTCTGAATGCTTTGTCTTGTTTCACTTCTCTTGCAGATGATTTTTGCTGTTAGCTTCTCTTGGCAGCAGATCTTTCCTCCAGTGCTAATAGAATCTTCCCTCAGTTTATTTCTCTGGGTTGATTCAAAAGTTACTTTTGTATTGTTCAGTGTCTCAAACGTATAGAAGTTAGAGAGATGGTATATACGGAGAAGATTTAAAGGCCGTGCTTTTGATGGCCCTTTAACATATTTTAGAAGCTATGTTTTAGGGAAATAAATATCTCCATTTCCTCCCTGTATTCCTTGCAAGTGTGTCATTTAATTCTGGGTTTCTGGGGTTGTTATATATACCTGGTTGTAAAAGTAGTCATGGAGTTCCTCTGTAATAGACTTTGTAAATTTGTCAGATATAAAATGCTTATCTCAAGTATACATTTTACAGTATTCTTTTAAAATTATTTCTTTTTATGCCCTCTGAAATAAATAGATTCTGGAATATATCCATGAAAGTGCTAAGGAAATGAAAGATGATACTTTTTAGGGAAATCCAGGACTGATGATGCTCTTTCAATTCAGTTAACACTTACAATAACACTAAAGATTCTGTCAGATATATTTAGGGTATCACACACACACAAAAGATTTCTTTTTTCTAGCACATTTGGGAATAGTGATAAGTTATTTCTAAATCTAAAAGATTTTGGGGTTACTTGGAATTTACAGATTGACATTTACAGGTTTCGTGTAGACTTCATATTTTTCCTCCTAATTTTTAGAGCTGATTAAGCAATATTGTTTATTCGTAAAATTTATTTTTCATATAAAGTTCAAGGACAAATGGGTAATGTGACTTATTACACTAAATGTAGAAATTAATCCATTAAAAGGAAAATCAAGAGATTTCAGCTGCATCTCAGATTTAAGGCCAAGAAGGCTATTAAAAAATATCATCGTCTCTTTTAAGAGTTTAAGTGGCAAAATGCCAGGCTACTATCAAGACTCCTTTTATATTAGGGAAGGCTTTCAAGGGGAGAAATGAGATGATATTAAAATAGAGAACAAGGGAGAGATTGGCCTTTTATGATAAGTATTCATGTACCTTATGGATGAAACCCAGACTTTGAGTCTGTGTGATAGTACAGATGTATGAGTTAACTTGAGATGAACTGCTGTACCCAAAATGTGCTTATTAATGGACTGATACTGATGGAGATAGGACTTTAGATGTATGCTGCAAAAGTCTGTCTTAAGCACTATCCCATTAAACATTTTTCTTAATGACTTCAATAAGGATCTGATGGCATGTGTCAAGTTTGCAGATACTGTAAAGCTGAGAGAAATAACTAATGTGCTAGGTTTCTGAATCTGGATTAAAAAAGAATCTAAGACATTGTAATGTTGGTCTGAGTTTAGCAAGATAAAACTTAGGGACCAATGCTAAATCTCATGCCCAAATCCTAACTTGTTTAAATATCAAATATGGGAAAGTCACTACTTTATAGAAACACTTTTTTTTTTTTAAATGAGATTGTATACTTTAATTGAAGCCAATAGTGTAACATAGCTGCCAAAAAAGAGATATTATCATCTTAAGTGACATTTATTGAAAAATGTTAAGTTCGGCTATTGTTTGTACTGGCCAGATAACACTTGACTATTGAATATGTATCTAGATACTACTCTTTAAATAGGACATTGACAATATGGAGCCTATCCACAAAAGAGACTAATATTGTTAGAAGACAGAAACTCAGAGACAGTTTTCAACTCCTTGTAAAAATGTTCTCCATTCATCCTTCATTCAATCAATATACTTGAGGCAATCCTGCGCTTGTTCTTGGAAACAGAAGTAAGCAACAAGACAGTGCCACTCTTAAGGAGCTTTTATTCTAACGAGGAGGAGACAGTTACAACTAAGTAAACTAAAGAATTTCAAACTAATAAAAACTATGAAGAAAATAAAACAGGGCAATATGATAGTGATTGGTGATTGGTCAGGATGGTTATCAGCCAGAAAAGTTCTCTCTGAGGCAATGACATTGGAGTTGAGACTTGGTGGTAAGGGGTCAGCCATGCAAGGCTATGGAAACTGTTGCAGGCAGAGGGACTAAGACAATACGAAGGCCTTGAGCAGAGTAGCTGGAGAGTGTTGAGTGGAAGGGGGAGTTGCAGAAAATCAGGAAGGCTAATGGCTCTGAATTTATTCTAAGTATAATGAGAAGCCACTGGAGGGTTTTAAATCAGATATGATCTAATTTACCCTTTGAAAAGATCATTTTTCATGGTAAGTGGACAACGAATTGTGGCAGGTAAGACTAGAGAAGAGTTTGGAACAGTGAACAGTTTAATGAGTTATAACATGAAACCATATTTTTGTCCAATTATTGCCTCTCAGTTACTGTAATTGAATTTTTCTTTGCCTTTTGGACAATGTTTTAAGAAGATTCTATAATTTAAAAATATTTTTCATTATTAAAAAATCTAGTTTATTTGCTGTGATTGTAAAACTGCTATAAATATTAACGCTCATTTTTTAAAAGTCTAGTTCAGTCTAAAAGCTTGTATCTCAAACTCACTCTTAATTTCAAGTGTGCAATGCTAAACAAGATGGAATTAACAGTGGAGATTTTCCCTGCCATTTGAACCAACTAAAAAAAAATGACAAAATTTAAGAAACACTGGTTTTCTTTTTATTATTATTATTATACTTTAAGTTCTACGGTACATGTGCACAACATGCAGGTTTGTTACATATGTATACATGTGCCTTGTTGGTGTGCTGCACCCATTAACTCGTCATTTACATTAGGTATATTTCCTAATGCTATCCCTCCCCCTTACTCCCACCTCACGACAGGCCCTGGTCTGTGATGTTCCCCATCCTGTGTCCAAGTGTTCTCATTGTTCAATTCCCACCTATGAGTGAGAAAATGCGGAAGAAACACTGGTTTTCAAGACATTAGGCAATGCAGGACAGTGATTTCGGAGAGACTGGAAACAAATTGGGCAGAACTCCTGACCTTGTGTTCTGCCCAATTCGGCCTCCCAAAGTGCCGGGATTATAGGCATGAGCCACTGCACCAGGCCTGTACTTTCTTAAAACAATTTTTAATCTGGCTTCTTTCCCTGAGAATAATTATTTTGAGATTCATCCATATTGTATCTATTAGTAGCTTATTCATTTTTATTATTGGGTAATGGATATGCCACAATTTGTTTATCCAATTTGTTGTTGGACATTTAGACTGCTTCCAGCTTAAGGCTATTACAAATAAAGCTAACATATCTTCCAAGTGTACTTCCTCCTCACCCATCCTAAGTTGGAAACTGGATATTTTCATTTATACTTTATACAGCATGATCATGTACCATTTTTGATGTTCCTACACATCCACAACCCAAGGGACCATGTCAAGTTCTCCCAGGAATGCTTTCCCCAACTTCATTGCAGTTGGTAGCTGCATTTCTGCAACTCCACAAGGAGTTAAGACATAATGATGACAGTGATGATAATAATAAGTAACTAGTACTTATATAACACTGTGTGCCAAGATCTAACTTCTTCACATGATGTAATAGATGTAATAAATATTAACCCTGACAACAATCCTATGAAGCATATATTGTTATTTTCTCCCTTTTACAGATAGAGGAAATTAAGAGAGATTAAGTGATGTGTTCAAGGTTTGTCCAGTGTTACCTAGCTAGAGAGTGGTGGAATTGGGGGATAAACCCAATCAGTCAGGCTCAGAGCCCTTTCTCTTAACTATTATGCTATATTGCTTCTCAATCTCCCCTTCTTTTAAGGTCCCTGATCTCTTGAGGGATTTTCTTGAAACTCTCCCTCACTTGAATCTGGGGAGAGGAAAGTGCCCCACCTTTACTCTCTACTCTCCCAAGGGTGAAGCGAGGTGGGATATGTGTGTGGGAGTCTCTTATTACAAACACTATGATTTCAACAAGGTAACAGCTGCTGCTATTCCCCCTCTTCCCTCCCTGGTCTTCTAAAGACAAGATGGGAGTGTATGGGAGTGGTGGAGTGGTGGTTGATGGAAGTAGATTGAGTTTTGTTGCCTCTTTTTAGAAAAAATTTTTATGGGTACATAATAGTTACACATTGAAAACTACTGTTATCTTCCTTAGCCTGGCCTTCAATTCCTGGCCTCAAGTGATCCTCCTGCCTCAGCCTCCTGAGTAGCTGCGACTACAGGCATGCACCACTGTGTTTGGCTTTGTTGCCTCTTAACAAACCTTGGAGGAAGTATTTGGCTTGCTTTAGATTTGTGGTACTTAGTCATTTTTGTTTATGATCTGTGTGCCTTAGTCACCAATGCTGAGGGAAAGGAAAAGTTACTTTTTAATTATAGAAGCTATTATGGTAGTCTAGGAAAGAGGATCGAGGCTTGGACTAGGTTGGTAGTGAAAATGGAGAGAATCAGATGAATTTGGGACACGTTTTGGAGAGAAAGCGGACAGGTCATGCTGATAAATTGGATGTAGGGGAGAGGAGAAGAAAGGAACCGAAAAAGAGGATTTTGGCTTGAGTAACTGATGGAGGTGCCATTTACTGAGATGGGGGAAAACTTGAGACAGAAAGAGATTGGTATGTGAGTGTGAGGGTGGATTGGTCATCAAGATTACCGTTTTACCTGGTTAAGTTTTAGATACCCATTTAGATAGCTACATAGAGATATAAAATACAAAGTTGGACATAGGCATTTAGAACTCAATGGGCAAGGTCAAAGTTAAAGTAATACATTTGAGAGTCCTCAGTGTGCCCTATGTTTAAAGGCATGGAATAAGTTAAAATTAATTAGGGAGAGGCTAAGAGAATAGAAAAGATGAGAATTAAGCCTTGATGCCCTCAATATTCAGAGGAAAATTTAGCAAGAGACCCAGAAGGAGTCACCAGTGAGACAGGAGGAAAACAGGGAGTAATATTCTCTGTGTTCCATGAGAATAAAGTCTTGTCACAGTTTGAATATCCCAAAATACAATGAGCTGTGTCCACAGGGAGTGAAGCATCCGACTATTTTGGATGATTTTCAAATAAATGCTGAATTTAGTTGTATAGAATATTGAAAAAAAATTTGAGAGTCATGAAGGTGAGACTAAATTACCTTTAAGATCTCTTTCATCCAGCTGAGTCTGTCACTGAATATCTTACTACACAAATCTTAAATGTAAGTATAGAAAAATAAGCTTTTTTTTTTTTTTTTTTGCTAAGAATTTAGAACACATGGCTAAGTTCTCAATCACTTAACACACATGTAAAGAGTTCTACTATTCACATTTTACTTTTTTTTAGTGGCAAAAACATAACTAAAACTGGTAAAGAAATGGTTTAAAAATTAAACTGGAACTTGCATTTGTATATAGTAGGTTAATTATAAAAAGAATATGCAACAGCTTACCTATGGCACAGAATTATAAGCAAATACAAACTACAGCTAACTTTTCAGTATGACTATTTATGTAAAAATTACCTTTATTAACCTTTTGTTCTTCCATAAATAGTTAATGCTGCTAGTTATTCTGCACCCCCTTACCTCCTGCTCCAGGCAAGCCTTTTTTTTCATTAGTTTGCAAACTTCAATGCACATCAGAATCAACTGGGATACTTTTTGAAAATATATATTCCAAGGCCACATCTCCAGAAATTCTGAGTGTTGCCAAGAAATCCATATTTTAACCAGTACTACAAGTAGTTCTGGTCAGATGATCCCTAGAGCACACAAGGCAAAACACTAGACCAGATCCTATGTTGCCAGCATAGGTAATTCTCTTCTAATAACAAATGTGTCACATCTTATTTTTGTTAACACAATTTATTTTAGATTTATAGTTTACATAATCAAAATATAAAAATGCAAGATTGGCTGGGTGCAGTGGCTCATGCCTGTAATCCCAATACTCTGGGAGGCCGAGGCAGACAAATTACCTGAGGTTGGGAGTTCAAAACCAGCGTGAACAACATGGAGAAACCCTGTCTCTACTAAAGATACAAAATTAGTCGGGCATGGTGGCACATGCCTATAATCCCAGCTACTCGGGAGGCTGAGACAGGAGAATCGCTTGAACCCAGGAGGCAGAGGTTGCAGTGAGCTGAGATCATGCAACTGCACTCCAGCCTAGGCAATAAGAGCGAAACTCTGTCTCAAAAAAGAAAGAAAAAAGCAAGGATGGAAGAATGAAAATATCAAATACAGAGCTTTTCTTAGGTTAGTAATTATGAGTTAAACAATCTTTGCTGTTATAAAAAAAGAAACTTTTGGAGAAGCTTTAATTTGTTCCCAAGGATTTGTCCAACTTGCTTTGGGAAGGCAGTCTAGCCTTGAGTTTATTTTTCAAGAATTAAAAAGGTATCTAGCTCACTATTAATTACCCCTTTTTTTTTTTGAGTAATTGAATAAGTCATTTATTTAGAAACTTCAGTTGGGGGTGAGGATCTTTTAGGGTGGTTGATAGTTGTTTTGACATCCTGACCACAAACTAAAATAATGTGCTTTCAGGTCTGTTTCTTTTTTTAATAAACTCTTCATATAATGCCAGTATATTTTCCCTACACTCAAGTAGTTCCTAAGTCCTACTGATAGTAGAAATTAACATAAGGATAAACTTTGACAGTATAGTAATATTGCATGTGATAGTGCCTGGCACTTTGTTCTTACAGACTTTCAATACATACTCTTTGAAGAAGTGCAATCATGTGCTAGCCTTTAATGTCTCTTTCATCCTGTCATTTCGTACTTCTAGCTTTGAATTCAGGTTGGCTTACTTATGATTCTGAAGTACTCCTAATTACCTCTTAAAATTCTAGGAGTCACTTCAAAAATTAGAGCTGAGAACCAAAAGTAACACTGATTTGATGCTGTTGTGTAACCAGCATATTCTTGGAACCAACCTTGCCTAAGAGAGAGGAAATTCTAGCATGTTGGAGTGGGAGTGCAGGGGGTGCTCCCCAAAAGCTCAGTTAGAAAAAAATGACACTAATTAAGTGAAAAAATTTTTACACAAAATACTGCAGGGATTCAGTTTTCTGTTGAGGCATCTCAAATACAAATCATCTTATGGGTTTACAATTCTGAAAGGTGTAACTAGACACAAGGTCTGTCTTAATGTTATCAAATTAAAATATGGCAACTTATTTATCTGGTATCTACCAGCTTCTTTTTTTTTCGAGACAGAGTCTCCCTCTGTCACCCAGGCTAGAGTGCAGTGATGCCATCTCGGCTTACTGCAGCCTCTGCCTCCCAGATTCAAGCGATTCTCCTGCCCCAGCCTCCTGCATAGCTGGGATTACAGGCGCTCGCCACGGTGTGCAGCTCATTTTTGTATTTTTAGTAGAGACAGGGTTTCACTATGTTGGCCAGGCTGGTCTCCAATTCCTGACCTCAAGTGATCCACCCGCCTGGGCCTCCCAGAGTGCAAGGATTACAGGTGTGAGGCACTGTGCCCAGCTTTGTATCTATCAGTTTCTAATTCCAGTTCCATGTTTCAGCTTATAAAATAACTGAAAGTAATCAAAATATATACAAAATATATATTTTGTAAGGTATATACAACGTATATATTTTGTAAGGAATATACAATGCATATATTTTGTAAGGAATATACAATGCATATATTTTGTAAGGAATATACAACATATATATTTTGTAAGGTATATACAACATATATATTTTGTAAGGTATATACAAAATATATATTTAAATCTGGTAGCTTGGTTAATTAAGGACTAGTATAAAAAATTAACATAAGGTACACTTGGGACCTTAAAGGACTTTCATTTCTCTCCCCTTCCTTCATCTCTCCTCCTTCACTTCACTTCATTTATTATTCTAGGCATGGCAAATGTCAGATATCTGATTTGAAGACTAATATGAATATATCTAGGTAATAAAATGGAAAGTCCCTATTTCAACATCCTTAATGGAATCCTTCTTTGGGAAATTATTATTAGTCTTCTGGTTTAAACATTTATATAGTGTAAATGCAAAATAAATATGATTGCATCAAATTATGGGTTTTTTTTTTTTTGGATGCTTTGCAAGAAAATACTTAAATGTGAGTCATACATTTTTCCAGTTCGGCATTTAAACTGCAGACTTCAACCACAGTTGTGATTGTTTTTAGTTTGTTAGCTGCCTGGAGTGTTATTTTAAGAAAGCAGAAGCACCATCATTTGCACACTCCTTATAGATCACACACCTTAACCCTGACTTTTTTTGCTCCAGTTTTTCAGAAGAAGTGAAGTCAAGATGAAGAACCATTTGCTCTTCTGGGGAGTCCTGGCCATTTTTGTTAAGGCTGTTCATGTAAAAGGTATGTGATATTTAGAAAATCAAAGGAAAAATATAGGACAGATCTGTTTTTCAGTTCTAAACATTTATGCCTATGCTTTGGTTGGTCAGCAGGCCAGCTACTGTTTCTATCATGCTTTCATCTTTCTATGGCAGTTGACTTTACACAGATAAGAATCTTTTAATTATTTTTTCTCTTAGTTATTTGCCTACTACAAACTAGAGAATAAGAAATTAGCTAACTACAGATAGTCCTACTTATATGAATGTCCACATTGAATCTTAAAAATCTATAATCCTTCCCTTGAGTCTCTTAAATTAATATTCTGGAGAAGTGAAATAATAATTACTGTAAGTACAACATGGAATGCATTGGGATTTTATTTCCCCAAAGAGGCTGGTATTGGTTTTAACAGCTTTCCTGGATCTGAGCCCACAGATTTATTATGACCCTTTAACAATGTTCAATGTTATACAGGTTGCCTATAAATTGATGACTGAACTGTTGTTATTTTGTTTATTGATCTTTCAAACAACTTCAGAAAATGGAATACATTCTGAATTTAGAGGTACAATATTAAATAATTTTCATTTAGAAGGGCACATTAAAATTTGTCTGGATTGTTCCTATCACTGAGTCTGTGGTTCTTATTTCAAGACAAATAATGACAGAAATGTGATCAAGAATAGGCATTTTATATATATATTATACTCATTTAGCATCAAGAATAACTTTCTAATGATTTAAAATATAAAATATTACTAAAGGATGTACAACATAAGTACATGTACATATCTAAAAATATATGATATATATAATGGGGCTATTTCCCTATAAACCCTACAAAGTTGAAAGTTGAAAATATCAAAAGTATGATATTTTCAATTTTCAACTTACAATGACTTTATAGGGAGGTAGCCCCATTGTAGCTGAGGAGCATACTGAATGCATATCACTTTCACAGCATCATAAAGTAGGAAAATTGTAAGTAGAACCATAGTAAGCTGGGGACCATCTGTATATAAAATAGCTATCACTTACTGAATATGATATTCTAGGTATCATGCTAATTCCTTTACATATAATATTCCATTTAATTCTCTCAGCAACCATGTGAAGATAAATACTATTATTACTTCTGACATACAGTTGAGCCAGTTGAGTCTTACAGAGGTGAAATAACTTACCAAAGTCATACATCAAGCAAGAGAGTAAGTAGAACCCAGGCAATCTGACCCTATAGCCCACACTCCTACTATCCTATTCTGCCTTGTGTAAGGCAATCACTTTTTAGTAAACTCATTATGGTTATATCTAGCATATGTTGTTAAATCTATTTTCTTATTTGTTTGAACTGAATTACATTTAACAAATATTCATTGAACAGCTACTATGTGTCAGATGCTCTTGGAATAAAGTAAAGCACAGTCCCTAATATCAGGTTTGTTAGGAAAAATACTGCCTATTGGTGAGATCAAATGTTAGACTCTAAGTCTTGGTGAATTGAAAGTATTTGTAAATTTTCTGACAGCTATGTATTTCTGATAGATGTTAGGCTGCCTAATATTTTTATATATTAACTTCCCAGGTTTCTGGTAAGGAAATAATTATAAGCCATAATAGAATATAGACATTTTCTGTTTAAGACTTAATAGTTAAGTCACTCCTCAACAATCTGTATTTTTGGTCAGGCATTATGTGCTTATTTATGTTTCACTGAGAAAAAACATTTAAGAGTCATGGATACACAAGTAGAAAAGAGGACATCATTTAGGTCATTTTACCTTTTTCAGATGTTAATGAGTTGTTTCATTACCTTGAATTGACTCCATAATGTTTCTTTCCAATATTACACAGACTGTGTCAGAAGATTCATTAGGAACTTATGAATAATGGTGTAATAATGCATTATAAAGTGCTTCAAACAATTACAAGTACAATAACAATGGTCTTAAAATGTTTTTGTAGTGGCTTTTATCATTAAGACTGAAATACTGCATTAGGTTCTCTCTGCTCTGGGAATCGTCTCAGGAACAGACTTCATAACTATTTTGATCATTTAAACTTTATAACTTGAATTCGTGTGCTAAATCTGTGTTTTTTTAAGTTGAGGCTTAATGAGAGGAATTGTTAAAGGTCACTTAGCTAAAATTATATGAATAAAGCATATTTAACATCATCGTTATTATTATTATTATTATTATTATTATTATTTTGAGATGGAGTCTTGCTCTGTCGCCCAGGCTGGAGTGCAGTGGTACAATCTCAGCTCACTGCAACCTCCACCTCTGAGGTTCAAGCGATTCTTCTGCCTCAGCCTCTCTCGTAGCTGGGACTACAGGTGTACACCACCATGCCTGGCTAATTTTTGTGTTATTAGTAGAGACAGAGTTTCGCCATATTGACAGGCTGGTCTGGAACTCCTAAACTCATTATCCACCCACCTTGGCCTCCCAAAGTGCTGAGATTACAGGCGTGAGCCACTGCACCCAGCCAGCATCATCGTTATTATTAATTAGCACTCTTATTTGATAGCATTACTTATGTAAAGCTATTATTGAATTTTTAGAATCTGGTAATTTGCTGGGCACGGTGGCTCACGCCCATAATCCCAGCACTTTGGGAGGCCGAGGCGGGTGGATCAGCTGAGGTCAGGAGTTCGAGACCAGCCTGACCAACATGGTGAAACTCGGTCTCTACTAAAAATACAAAAATTAGATGGCCATGGTGGCACATGCCTGTAATCCCAGCTACTTGGGAGGTTGAGGCAGGAGAATCGCTTGAACCCGGGAGATGGAGGTTGCAGGGAGCTGAGATTGCGCCATTGCACTGCAGCCTGGGCAACAAGGGTGAAACTCTGTCTCAAAAATAGAAAATTAAAATAAAATCTGTTAGTCCAAATCCAGATAATACAAAATTTACTTTGTTTATTCCTTGCAATACTTATCAAGGTTGGGTGTGGTGGCTCTGTAATCCCAGCACTTTGGGAGGCTCGAGGCAGGTGGATCACTTGAGGTCAGGAGTTTAAGACCAGCCTGGGCAACATGGTGAAACTCCATCTGTGCTAAAAATACCACAAATATCTAGCCAGGTGTGATGGTGCACACCTGTAGTCCCGGCTACTTGGGAGGCCGAGGCAGGAAAATCGCTTGAACCCGGGAGGCAGAAGTTGCAGTGAGCTGAGATCACGCCACTGCACTCCAGCCTGGGTAACAGAGTGAGACACTATCTCAAACAAACAAACAACTTATCAGACCTTTTTGTCTAATATTCAGATTAGACAATAAATTTTGATATTTAAAGTTAAGGCTTTAATGGTCATATGTGTATTTATTCATTTATTCATTTTTTTCTGTATACAGGCATATTCAATTGAGATTATACCTCATAATATTTCTAAATTGCTTTTGCAAATTTATAGCACTTTATGTCATACATACTCTATCTTTTTAAATAATTCTTTTTTTTCCCTTTTTTTTTGAGATGAAGTTTCACTCTGTTGCCCAAGCTGTAGTGCAGTGGCATGATCTTGGCTCACTGCCACCTCCACCTCCCGGGTTCAAGTGATTCTCCTGCCTCAGCCTCTCGAGTAGCTGGGACTACAGGCATTCACCACTATGCCTGGCTAATTTTTGTATTTTTAGTAGAGACGGGGTTTCACTATGTTGGCCAGGCTGGTCTTGAACTCCTGACCTTGTGATCTGCCCGCTTCGGCCTCTCAAAGTCCTGGGATTACAGGCATGAGCCACTGCACCCTGCTTAAAATAATTCTTATAAGAAATATAGTCTTTATTATTTTTTATTGAGTTATGTACTATGATAATCTGTTATGAAAAGGCAGATAATTGTGGTAGAGAATATTTAAAAGTCATACAAAATAAGGTTATCTTGGAGGAAAACATGCCTGTTCTTAACTATAATACAATTTATACAAAAAACATTTTAAGTACAAATGAGAGTTCAGGAAGGATGTGAAAATCAGAATTATTTCATCCCAGATTCCCATACACTGGTTCAAGAAAAAAGTGAAAATTCCTTTTAGAGTACTTTCGGATTTCCTTCACTGTGATGTAAGATTCTGCTTAGAGAACAAATGGATAAAGCTGAGACAAACCAACCATAAAACTATTTTTCTGCAGCCAAGAAAGATAAAATAACTCAATACAAAATATATAAATTGATAAAACTATTTTTCTGCAGCCAAGAAAGATAAAATAACTCAATACAAAATATATAAATTGACATTTGTTTTCCTTTCTTTGTAATATGTTTACCTTTCAAGCTCAAGAAGGTGAAAGGATTGTTCTTGTTGACAACAAATGTAAGTGTGCCCGGATTACTTCCAGAATCATCCGTTCTTCCGAAGATCCTAATGAGGACATTGTGGAGAGAAACATCCGAATTATGTATGTGGCATTCCATATTCCTTTTATTCCTGTTCTAAGCAGAGATGCTTTCTGACACTAAGCATTGTTTGAATGTAATACCTACATCTTTACTCCACTTTTTGCTGTGTAGCACTTTACATGAGTAAGGAATTGAATCTTGTGAATGAACTTGAGGCAATTTTATTGAAATTAGAGGTAAGAATGAAAGATTACAGGCAATCTAAAATCAGTGGGCTACATCAAATTATAAACAAAGGCTGTTATCTAGTCATCAGCATGCACTGTTATATGAAGTTATTTCTATTTATTTATTTTGTTTGCTTGTTTTTGAGACAGGGTCTTACTCTGTCACCAGGCTAGAGTGCAGTGGCAAGATCACTGCTTACTGCAGCCTCGAACTCCCAGGCTTAAGTGAGCCTCCTCAGTAGATGTAACTACAGGCATGCACCACCACACCTGGATAATTTTTTATTTTTCTCTAGAGACAGGGTCTCACTATGTTGCCCAGGCTGTTCTCGAACTTCTGAGCTTTGGCGATCCTCCTGCCTTGGCCTCCCAGAGTGCTAGGATTACAGGCCTGAGCCACCACGCCTGGCCAAGTTATTTCAATTTGAATCAGAACTTTCAGTTGCCCTTGATCAGTTCAAACTGAAACTGCAGATAACACTAAAGTCTTATTTTGTACCATATATAGATAACTGAGTCTTTTACACTGTAATCAGATGTCTGCATCGAGATAAGGCAGACTGATCACATTAACTAATTTGATTCGATCTCACTTTTAGATTGGATTTCAGATATTCATTTCATTCCACACACAGTCCAGAGTTATATGCTATATAGCTCTTTTTCAATAGCAAGAATGCTGATACTATTTGAGAAATTAGATTTCTATTGGATCCAATCAGTTATAAGTTTTCCTTGTAAACCACTCCTACCTTAATAGTTTTTCCCCAATCAAATCTCCTATAGAAAGAGAACAGGGCATTCCATTCCTTTCAATCAATGGGAAAAATATAATGTGTTTAAGAATTTTGTTTTAAGTTCTGTCTGGGACACTTAATAGCTGTGTGTTCTTGTAGGCAAGTTACTTATCTACTTTGAACTTCCACTTTTTCATCTTTAAATGAGGAAAAAAATCACGCTCAACTCATAGGATTATTGTAAAAATAAATAAAGAATATTTCTTTTAGAGCTTATATATTTCTGGGACATATTAAAAAATATTTACTATTATTTATTCACCTAATCTATGTGCCAATTATTGTCACTATCCTGCTTAAAAGCCTTGTGGGCCGGGCGCGGTGGCTCAAGCCTGTAATCCCAGCCCTTTGGGAGGCCGAGACGGGCGGATCACAAGGTCAGGAGATCAACACCATCCTGGTTAACACGGTGAAACCCCATCTCTACTAAATACAAAAAAACTAGCCGGGCGAGGTGGCGGGCGCCTGTAGTCCCAGCTACTCTGGAGGCTGAGGCAGGAGAATGGCGGAAACCCGGGAGGCGGAGCTTGCAGTCAGTGAGCCTAGATCCGACCACTGCACTCCAGCCTGGGTGACAGAACGAGACTCCGTCTCAAAAAAAAAAAAAAAAAGCCTTGTGATGGTTTCCCCAACATTGATCTTAGGATATATTACAAATGCCTCGGCCTGACCTACAAAGCTTAGCATAACTCTCAAGATCATCCATTGCCACTTTTCTTTTACTTTATGTTTAAAAATTCAGCACTACTGGGGCTGGGCGTGATGACTCACTCCTGTAATCGCAGCACTTTGGGAGGCCAAGGCGGGCAGATCACCTGAGGTCAGGAGTTTGAGACCAGTCTGGCCAACATGGTAAAACCCCGTCTCTACTGAAAATACAAAAATTAGCCGGACGTAGTGGCAAGTGTCTGTAATCCCAGCTACTCGGAAGGCTGAGGCAGGAGAATTGCTTGAACCTGGGAGGCGGAGTTTGTGGTAAGCTGGGATCGCATCATTGCTGCACTCCAGCCTGGGGAACAAGAGCAAGACTTCCTCAAAAAATAAAAAATAAAAATAAATAAATAAATAAATAAATTCAGGACTGCTGTAATGTCTCTATTTCCCCACATTCACAGTGCTTTTATACCTGTTAGTTCCTCTGTTTGAAGAACTCTGTCCCACCCTTCTTAGCCTAGTTAACTCCTCAATGTACATGTTTTAGTTCAGCCATCACTTCCTCTAGCAGGTTTTCTTTGACCACTGAGATCCTGCCCACATAGCTTCGTGTTAGGGACAGAACATCTGGAGTAGTGGGTAATTGGAAAGAATGGCATACATGACATTGGCACTTAAGCCATGTTGAAGAGTGTCTGTCTTATGTGAGATTTTTAAAATGGCTCTCCATGATCTTCTAATTCATCTTTTAATTTTGTGAAATGACTCTTTTTATATTATATTGTTTACTGAAATCAGATAATTTAGATACTTCATGACACTTTGCCTGATTTGTTGATCTTCCCTGTTCTGATTTCTGAAAGTATATTACCATTGCTGTGCCATTATGGTATTATTATTATTATTATTATTATTATTATTATTTTGAGATGGAGTCTTGCTCTGTTGCCCAGGCTGGAGTGCAGTGGTACAATCTCAGCTCACTGCAACCTC
>NW_012120710.1:1687598-1695250 GCF_000951035.1 Colobus angolensis palliatus | reverse complement strand
CATGTTGGCCAGGCTGGGCTTGAACTCCTGACTTCAAGCAATCTACCCGCCTCAGCCTCCCGAAGTGCTGGGATTACGGGCATGAGCCATCATGCCGAGCCTGCCATTATGGTATTATTCCCAACTCCATTACTTACTAAAATGATGTGACTTTGGGCAAGTTACTTAACTAAGTCTTTTTCTTAAACTTTAAAAAAAGGGATATGTATGTATGTGTGAATATATACACATATACTTTATAGGATTGTGACGATTAAATACAATAATTCATAAAAGAACAGTGTTTGGCTTATAGTAGCCTCTCAAAAATGTTTATTACCTTGTCTTTCTCATTATTTAAAGCTTTTTCTGATACTAGAGTCTTTACAGTCTTACTAAGAATAGATTCATTCATTCATTCAACGAATGTTTATTTAGTAACTGCCAAATATTAAGGGTTGGCAGTGGGGATAAAACAGTTTATTTAAAATACAGTCCATTTCTTAAGAGAATTTATAGTCTAACAGGAAACCTTAAACAATTAAAAAGGCAATTACAATTCTGTATTGTAAGTGCTATGATAGGAACGGGCATGGGTTGTTATAGGAGCACTGAGGAGGGGTACCCAGTCCAATCCTCAGGGAGAGGAGAAGGGTGGCAGTGGGAGGCAGGAAAGGGTGTTTGGAATAAGTGGTGGGATGGATGATGGCTGTTAGCTCAGTAGGAGTTTGCTGGCTAAATGTGTGTGGGGTGTGAGAGAATTAATAGGTGGGGCAGGTCATTCCAGGAAAAGGAAACAGGATTGCTGTGAGGATTATATGAGATCATCACGTAATATGCTTAGCATAGTACCAGGCACACTGTAACCAGTATTATATGTTAGAACTGTTATTGTTAAGATGGGAGATGAGAAAAGCATGGTACGTTTGTGGAATTGCAAGTGATTGTTTACAGCTGGCATGCATTGTGGAGCGTGACATTGTGAGAGATGAAGCTGAGAGTTAGGGGCATATTTAGGATGTGCCTTCTATGCTATTGTGAGGATACCCTGTTATCTGTGGAGAGACACTAGAAGTTTTAAGCAGAGAAGGAAATTAAGCTTGTAAAATAGAAAGGACGTTTGGCCATAATGTGACCAGTGCTTTGAAGGGGTCAAGACAAAAGGAAGACATTGTTATAATCTAGGAGAGGATAGTGGTGTCCTGAATTAAGGCAGTAATAATGAGAAGAGAGGCAAGTGGATGGATTTCACACACGAAAATAATTACAATCAACTGGACTGTGAGATTGAGTACATATGTGATGGGGGAGGATTCAGGTATGATAACCAGGTTTCTGGCTTGGATGGTATTGCTAAATACTGAGTTAGGAAACACAAGTTTTTTGTTGTTCCTTTTGATAGGGAGGGGTGCATATGAGAAGGAATGATGACTTAGATGAAAAAAATTTTAAAGTTAATGAAATCACCTGAACTCGTTGACAATCATTATCTAATTTTCATAGGACATCACAATGAAAAAGTCCAGCTTTGCTACTTAATTTTTGTGTGAACTTGGGTGGACCACTAACCTCTCCTATTTATGACTTCCTTTATTTATAATAGATATTATTTATCTATCTGTCCATTTCACAAATATTGAACATATTCCATATACCACATACCTAGCTAGGCACTGGGAATACATAAATGTTTTTACCTCAAGGAACTTACATAGCCCAGGGAAGCAACCACTCTGTAGACAAGCAACTATGATATGGTATTCAATATAATAAATATATATGAGCATTAATGAGACTGCAGAGGAAGAAGTTTATTGAAGGGTGAGGATAACATCAATATAATTATTACAGAGGTAAAACCTGAGTTGAGTTTTAAAGGAAAAGCAAAAATTTGCCAAGTCAGCAAAGATAGTTGACAGCGGAGTTGCTGTGAGGTTTATTTTGAATGAGACATATTTAAAACATAGCAAGTTACTATAAAAATCTGAGTAATGGTATTACTCTAGAGTGCTTATAGAGTACTAAATACAATGAGAAGTACTGTTCTGATGAAATAGTGGCAGTATACCTATTACCAAAAATAACAATATCTGTATTTCATTGTTTTAACTTTGTTTTCTTTATTTTCTTTTAGTGTTCCTCTGAACAACAGGGAGAATATCTCTGATCCCACCTCACCATTGAGAACCAAATTTGTGTACCATTTGTCTGACCTGTAAGATATATTTTTTTCCATAGTAACATAGATGTGGAAGTTAATAGCTTTTAATTTTAACCTTGTAAGAATGTTTTTCAAAATATGTTGGAGTATAAACATTTACAAATATAATCTGAATACATTAATTCCTATGTTAATTATTAGGTATCATAAATTCATAAAACTGTGTCACAGATAAAATTTAGCTATACATTTTTTCTAAAGAAAAAATTATTGGCATTCATAGAAAGGCCAATTTCTCTTAATAGTTCAATACGTGGATTTGATCTTATGAACAGGCAGGTGTTTCTTTGGAAATGACAGACTCCAACATCAAATTTTTACAAAAATTCTCCCTTTCTTGTCACTATAAATAACTTGTTTAAACAGGTATACAGTTGGGAATAAGCCTAGCACAGTAGAAATTGCTGTATGGTATAGATAAAATAATCGTATTATCACATCATTAATCATATTGCTTATTTTCAACTAATATATATTAAAGATTGGAAAATCCCATAAGCTCTTCTGTATTGTAGAGCTTCTTATGTCTGAAAGGAGTCATCCTTTGCTGTCACGTCAGAGCTGCAAGAACTAATTGATTTTGGATTGAAATGTGTAGTCGCATTTTGAGACAGCATTTGAGGGGATTGTCTAATGCATATGTTTGCTTTTCAGCTGTAAAAAATGTGATCCTACAGAAGTGGAGCTGGATAATCAGATAGTTACTGCTACCCAGAGCAATATCTGTGATGAAGACAGTGCTACAGAGACCTGCTACACTTATGACAGAAACAAGTGCTACACAGCTGTGGTCCCACTAACATATGGTGGTGAGACCAAAATGGTGGAAACAGCCTTAACCCCAGATTCCTGCTATCCTGACTAATTTAAGTCATTGCTGACTGCATAGCTCTTTTTCTTGAGAGGCTCTCCATTTTGATTCAGAAAGTTAGCATATTGATTACCAATGAATTTGAAACCAGGGTTTTTTTTTTTTGGATGATGTAAAACCAACTCCCTGCCACCAAAATAATTAAAATAGTCACATTGTTATCTTTATTAGGTAATCACTTCTTAATTATATGTTCACACTCTAAGTATCAAAATCTGCCAATTATCATGCTCACCTGAAAGAGGTATGCTTCCTTAGGAATACAGTTTCTAGCATTAAACAAATAAACAAGGGGAGAAAATAAAACTCAAGGAGTAAAAATCAGGAGGTGTAATAAAATGTTCCTCACATTTCCCCCCCTTCTTTTTTTTGTTTTGCCTTTGCCTTGGAGAGTCAGAGCTTCCGCATTCTCTTTACCATTCTCTTTAAAAAATGTTTCACTGTGTAGAGGATATACATGTATAAACATAGATCAAATATATGTCTTCATTAGGAAAATAATAATTGGAAAACATGTTCTAGATCTATTTACAAAAATAATTTAAAGTGAAATCTCTAATATGTATAAAACTAGCTAAATAAATGCATAATTAAAAATATATTTGGACATAACAGACTTGGAAGTAGATGATACAGACTTCTTTTTTTCATAATCAGGTTGGTGTAAGAAATTCCCAATTGAAACCATCCATTTTGTACTGAACCTTATGCAATATATGTATTTCTTGGTACGTATTCTCTAGCACAGTCTGAGCAATTAAATAGATTCATAAGCATATACCTGTGTGAAATAATTTGTTGGACAAATTTTGCTCATGTTAACTTTCTTTATGTAAGTTAACTTGCTATTGATGAACGGTTTGTAAGTGTGATGTAATGATGCATTAATTACAGAACTCATACATGCACATATTTGAGATGGCTTTGCCATTTTATACCCATAATTAAATAAAAGGGCAAAAATCTCTCCTGATAAATACCATGTTTATCATGGTACATAAAACTTCTTTATGGCAGAAAGCCAAGGCCAATTGACATATATATTTAAGGGTACTATGGAAAGTAAATGCTAACTCTGAATTTAAAACAGTGGGAGAATGATTAGTAAGAGTTGGTTTCTTGAAAAGGAATTGTTCTGTTTCCTTCTTTTAAAAAAATGGTAATAGTCATTTTTAGTGACTTCCACCGATTATTCAGTGTTTCTTTAGGGATATGCATAGGACACTCTGGTGCTTCAGTAGAAACCCGTTTTGGTGTATTAAAGATACATCCATTCTTGACTGATCTTTAATCTAGAGTGTGGTTTTAGCCAAGTCTTTGAATTTCATTTAGTCAGTAAACATTTATTAAACATTAACCAAATGCACAGGATTGGTCTGTGGTGGTGAAGTTATGGTAAGCACCCTCAAGAAAGTCGCTATCACTGCTCACTCCCCAGAACCATGCTTAGGTGTCATCTTCTCTGTGAGACCCACCCTGACTACTTTTTAAATATTTCAAACCTGATTTCTTTATCTTAGTCTACTTCCCCCGTGTACTTATCTCCCTCTAGCAGACTATGTAATTTACTTATGTGTCATGTTTATGGTCTGTCTCCCCTCACTAGAATGTAATCTCCACAAAGGCATGCACTTTTGCCCATTGATATGTCCTCACCATCTAGAACAGTGTCTGGCACATGGAGGTACTCAATAGATATTTGTTGAATGAATGAACATGAGTGTAGCTTAGGTGAAGAGATAAGACATACACATAAAGAATTATTATTTGGCAGAGCCTGCTGAAGGCAAAGAAATAGCTTTCAAAGAGCTGTGATAATTCATGGGAGACTGCTTCTGAAGAGACCCCTTACTTTCTCCTCATCTTTGCCTTAGTTTCTTGGTGTACCCAGTAGAAAAAGTTTTGTAGATCCACATTGCAGATCCTTGTAGGAGAGACCCCTATTCCAGCATTATTACCTCATTAAATGCTAGCTGGAAGAAGACTGCAATTTGTAGTCCCACAAGTCTTCCTTCTTTCAGAAGTTCAGTTAAACTCTGATAATACCATATTAGTAACAATTCAGTACTTACTATGTGCTAGGTACCAATGTAAGTGCTTTATAAATATTAACTCATTCAATATAAATCCGGAGTAGCTGGTGATTCTTAAATGAGAGTTATTGAGGAAACATTAAAGCCTTTTGTTAAGTTGTATTCAAACATTTGCTGGTGTTAGTGGAACATTTAGAGGGACACACTAAGGAATCAATGTAAGATGTGGTGGCCATGAAAGGAGCCTCTCAGTTCTCTGCAAGGAATGTGATTGACCTATAGTTCTGAGATCCACTGTGTTTGCACAAGGGACACTAAGACAGGTCAGTTCCTGGGAGACACAGGGCTCTTCTGATGGGGCACTGACTTGGGGGCTCATTATCTTTGCTGAAAATTTCTTAGCACTACACCTTCAGACATTATCTGTCCAATCATCCTTCCTATCCTCTTTGCTCCACATGGGTAAGACCTGCATCAGGATCCGATGACTCAGCCTTCTTCAGCTCCCTTCCCATTTTCCCTCACGGATGTTTTCCTAATAAATCTCTTGCACCCACTAATCTCATCTTGCAATTCCGCAGGGTCCAAATTAACACAATACTAATTATGACCTATCTGATTTAGTGATGATAATGATGATAGCATTCTTCAAGTACCAAATGACTTATCTATGTCATCTCATTTTATCCTTACAATAACTTTTTGGGTATTTCATATTATAAATGAGAAAACCAACTAAGTGGATAATTAGCCATTTGAGTGGTTCATTTATCTAGTAAATGGCAATGAAAAGTCTGAATCACTCTGCAATAGTGTTAACAAATATCAGTTGAGGTTCTTAGAGAATAGTGTTCACTGTAACATTTTCTTAAATCTCATGAGATATTTTGAGGTTAATGTGACCAGTTCATTGACCTGCCATAAGTCTATTATAATTTTTGTACTTTTTGCCCTGCTTTTTAAATTTGAATTAAATGGATGACATTTAAAAAAGACAGGCATAAATAGGTACAATTGGTAAGAAATGTTTTTGTTCTGCGTAGTTCTTGACAAGTTAGCCATTTGCTCAGGTAAGCACACTCAGCACCAGCCAGATTAAAATTATATTAATTAGCAATAAGAGTAAAGTTCTTTAATGGGATTTCCAGGTCTTGGCTTTGGGGTAGCAGTATAGTCTAGTGAATAAATCCATGGTCTATATTGAAATACATACTCTAAGTAACATTGGGCAAGTTAATTCAAAGATTGCTTCCTCATTTGAAAAATGGGAGCAAAAATAACTACATAGATTTTTGTAAAAATAAGGATGCATGCTGTGTATATCACTTATTACCACTGTGGTAGCAATTAGCAACAATTCCATAAATTACAGTTATTATGTGTTAATTTTCTTTGGCTCTTCTCCCTGCCTAAGCAACAAATAAGAAAAGAATGTAAATATATGTGAATATATATTGGATCAGTGATTTTCTGGTTTTTTTTTCAGACGGAGTTTTGCTCTTGTTGCCCAGGCGGAAGTGCAATGGCATGATCTTGGCTCGCCGCAACCTCTGCCTCCTGGGTTCAAGTGATTCTCCTGCCTCAGCCTCTCGAGTAGCTGGGATTACAGGCATGCGCCACAACGCCTGGCTAATTTTTTGTATTTTTTAGTAGAAGACCGGGTTTCTCCATGTTGGTCAGGCTGGTCTCAAACTCCCGACCTCGAGTGATCTGCCCTCACCTCGGCCTCCCAAAGTGCTGGGATTACCGGTGTGAGCCACTGCGCCCGGCAGGATCAGTGATTTTCAAACTTGAGAGTATATGAGAATTACCTGGAGGACTCATGAAAGTAGATTGCTGAGCCCCACCTCAGAAATACTGATCAAGTAGCTCAGAGATGCAGCTGGAGACATTGCAGGTCTCACAAATTCCTCAGGTGCTACTGAGGCTGGGTATTGCAGGAGAGCCACTACTTTATAATCATAAACCTCCACTTCCATCTAGTGGTTGAGTTACAAAATACAATGAATATACATTTTTAACACGCATTGTTTTGTTGAATTCTCCTAACACTCCGTGAAGTAAGTACTGTCTTCACTTTACAAATGGTAAAACTGAGCTGTGAGAGTGATGAAGTAACCTGCCTAATGTTTTTCAGGTATCTGGAGAACTGATGATTAGCTCCAAGGTTGTCAGACTCCAAAGTCAAAGCTCTCAGTCAGTATGTTATTCTGTCTAAATATCCTTCAAACCATCTTTCCTCGGTAATTCCACTTCTGAGGAAATAACCAGAAACACGGACAGAGATCGAGATATCTATTACGATATGATTTATAATAGTGAAAACTCATAGGAAACTTTAAGTCCATCATCAAGGGATTGGTAATATACATATACTTCAAAATATTTTATAGACAACTGAAGTGAAATATCATATGTTTTAAAATTTATGGAAATTGATATACAATGTGAAGAGGAAAATGTAGGATTTTGCATAAAGGAATGACTTTAAGAAAATTCCCGGCCGGGCGCGGTTGTTCAAGCCTGTAATCCCAGCACTTTGGGAGGC
>NW_012120710.1:1677500-1687482 GCF_000951035.1 Colobus angolensis palliatus | reverse complement strand
AGTAATGCCACCCTCTCTTTTGTTTGAGACAGTCTCGCTCTGTCACCCAGGCTGGAGTGCAGTGGTGCTATGGCTCACTGCAACCTCCACCCCCCAAGGCTCAAGTGATGTCCCACCTGTCTCAAAAAAAAAAAAGAAAATTCCCTACACATACATAGGAAAAGACTTGAGGGAAATAGGCCAAAATGTTATTTTTTTGTTTCCTTTTACATTTTAGTATAGAATGTTCCAAATATTCTACAAAGACTGTATATTTTATAATTAGAAAAGTGTTAATCATTATTAAACTTTAATATTAACTAATAAATTAATACTAATTTTGGTGAAATTCTAAATTTTTATTCATTTGCATAAGATAAAGAGAGTGGTATTTACTTAGAATCTACTCTGTACTCAGCACAGTGCTATGAGGGCCACAGAAGAAGAATAAGAACTGGGTCTCACTTTTTCAATTTTCCTATTTCTTCTATAGGCAAAACTAACACAGGACAAAATTAGCACACAGTATAAGACACATTTGTGATTAAATATTAAAGATCGGCTGGGCGTGGTGGCTTACACCTGTAATCCCAGCACATGCGGAGGCTGAGCTGTGTGGATCACTTGAGGCCAGGAATTCGAGAACAACCTGGCCCACATGAGAAAACCCCTGCTCTACTAAAAATACAAAAATCAGTTCGGTGTAGTGTCCCTTGTCTGTAATCCCAGCTACTCAGGAGGTTGAGGCATGAGAATCACTTGAACCCGGGAGGCGGAAGTTGCAGTGAGCTAAGATTGCATCACTGCACTCCAGCCTGGGCAACAGAGCACGACTGTCTCAAATAAATAAATAAATAAATAAATAAATAAATAAATAAATATTAAAGATCATGTACTGTGAGCCTTCAGGGAAGCTGGGTTGTAAGGAACTCATATCTGGTATACAGGCTTGCAAATGCATACCTGTGCTGATGACATCAAGAGTTTTCTGGGCCGGGCACAGTGGCTCATGCCTATAATCTCAGAACTTTGGGAGGCCAAGGTGGATGGATCACTTAGGTCAGGGGTTTGAGACTAGCCTGACCAACATAGTGAAACCCTGTCTCTATTAAAAATACAAAACTTAGCCACGCGTGGTGGCACACATTTGTAATCTCAGCTACTCAGGAGGCTGAGGCACGAGAATTGTTTCAACTCGGGAGGCAGAGTTTGCAGTGAGCTGAGATCGTGCCACTGCACTCCAGCCTGGGCAACAGAGCAAGACTCCATCTCAAAAAGAAAAGAAAAAAGAAAAAAAAGAAAACAGTTATTTTCTGGAGAGACATTTTCCCTTCTTTTTACCATGTGTTTTCAAATTCAAAATATGTGTTCTTTTGGTCACACTATACTTTTTTAGAAAAAAATATTTACCTATGCTCAAGACAGCTTGGAAGTGTCATACTATACTTTTTACATTTTACATTGCAGCGATCTCAGATGGCAGTTTAAGCAGCAGTGTCTCATAAATTCAGATATGTCAACATATCTGCCAAAACAATTATGTGAATCTATACATTTTGGTGAAATATGAAGTGAGTATCTTGTAATGAAAGTACTCATATTGAGATTTCAAAAAAATCATTTGGAAAAATAAACTAGTGAAACAGTAACATTTTTATTTTGAAAGGATAATTCTTAAAAGACAGTTTTATACAGAATAAGTTAATGAATTTTTCAATGTGTGATTAAAATATAAAACTGGCCAGGGGGAGGGGAATGTAAGTTCTAGGGGATGGCCTGGATAATGTACCTCTAAGGTCCCTTCTTAAGCTGAAATTCTAGGATGGAAATGTTGCTGAATATATAAAGCTACAGAGTGGTGGCTCATTCAGCATCCCAGACAGTCGCCTTTCAGGAAAAGCAGACTATGGTGTTTTCATGCGAGTGTTGAAAGTCATTAAAAAATCAATTGATATATATTTATTGGGTAACTTCTGTGTTCAAGACACTGTGCTAGGTGCTTTAGAAGCTTCAAGGGCAAGATTCCTTTTCTCAGGAAGTTTTCAACATTGTATTTCCCCAAATGTTTGAGATCTTCTTATGAAATCTGCCCCTGAACATTTATCCTAAGAAATTTCTTAAAGTTATAAGGTATGTTTTTAGGCAATTCTGAGAATGTTTCCTGCTCTAGGCAAGGGATATCCAGATAATAGGCCAGCATGTTATTAATAATAATAATCACTGATGTATTATAAGCAAGGTATATAGAAATATCCAGTTTTCAAAATAATTTACACAATTTATTCAAGATACCAAGAAAGAGTGTCTGTAAATAATTCTGCATGGACTTGAAGAAGGTTTAGTAGCAGCACATACTGGTAGAATCGCTTATGTTGAACTAGTAAAACAAAACAAAACAAAACAAAAAAACCACAACTAAACCTTGAGTTTTTATTTAAGACAGTGTTTCCCAAAATGTCTTCTACAGATCCTGTGGATTATAACTTGGCGGTGTGTGACAAGTCCTAGTCTTTTTTCCTGGATGTGCGGTCTCAGAGCAGCAGTTGCTTCAGTTCCTCATTCTCCACCTTCCTAAGCCTTTTTCCTAGGCTGCTAGTCCTGGGTATCCTATCTTCCCGTCTCCTTAAATACGTCTCTCTAACTGAACTGTGTCTACTTGGTAGAGACCCTAAGATAACTAAAAACAAAGTAGCTATCAGTGTCTACCATTTCCAAAATAAATTCTATAATGATGGTTAAGCTGGGTCAATAAAAAATTAGGGTACGATTTAGAAAGTGCATACAAAAAGGAAGAGAGTGACATGCAGTCTTAAGATGAAAATGGTGTAGCAGGGAAAAAGATAAACTGAAGGGAAGAAATGAGTCAGAGAGGAGAGGGATTAGTTGACAAATGGTACATTGGGAGACAAAACAGGTGGGAAGAGAGGAAGACATAATGGAGGAGGTAGACATAAAGAAAAGACTAGTAATGGTTAAAATAGCGAGCTTAATATGTAAGAAGTGCTACATAGAGAGAAAAAGATGAGGAATAGAAAGCTAAATACAGAAAGTTTGAGAGAGAGAGAAAAGAAGGAAGAAAGCTAAGAAAAGGAAATGATAAAGGTAAAGAGAGTGGCAGTGGAAGAAAAAAATGCTTGAAGAGAATATTGAGTAGGAAAAAAAACTGACAAGATCAACACAAGAAAAAAGTGTACAGTGCATTAGGACTATACTGATTTGTGGATCTCCATGTGTAGAATGGAAAGTTAATCTGCCTTTCAGTCTTGAAAAACCAATTTTGCAAGAATGGAACTTTGAGAGCAAAAGGAGAAGTCATCAAGCAAAAGGAAACTAACTCAGACAAGTGACTTCCAAGTTTCGAGGCAGGGATGGTCATGACCTTCTTGCTTTTTTAAGGTCTGCACTAATTTGTGAAAGTGCTAGATCTGGTGATCCCCAGAGGCCCAATCTCAGCTCCACCTGGGTTGCTACTCCTATTGCTGAGAGGGGAGAAAACTTAAGGATCACCAAGACAGTCAGATACTTAATTAAGTCTTGGGGAAAAAATTTTGGGAACCATTGGTATAGAATGTCAGTGATTTCTCTTCCCCCCAAGAATGCTTGGTTGAGATAACCCCTAGGCCTGAAGTAGTAAGCAGTCTTGTACCTGGTCCTCTGCATTGGTCCCTCTTTGAAGGAATTCAAATGGACTGTGTTCACCTGCATCAAGTGGGTCTGCATTTGTACTCTTAAATTGTTCCCCAGTAGCTAACTCAACCAATGTGTTAGGATTTTCAGTAGGCATAATTGAATCCCCATCAAATGGGCTTTGCCTTCCATTGCTAGATGGAGTTCCAGTGCTGGAAGAGTGATGCTTTGCTAATTTGGAACCAAAGCATGGCAAATGCAGGATGTTAGATGGTCTTTGTTGCTGTCTCTCACTCTCATTTTCCTGGACTTGACTTTGGATGCCTTCTGGATTGGAGCCTTCATCAGGTGTACCAATAACAAGCTGCTCAGGAGTAAGGTCAACAGTTCTTTCATTGAGCTGGTTGTCTTCAAAAATTTGTTCCAGAATGTTGTTCCCATCTCTTCCAAGATCATTTTTGAGACAAGGTGTATTCTTTGCTTGAAGGGAACCGACTTCAGGAAATGGCATAATTCCCTTTTGGCCCAGTTGATTATTTATAGAACATGGTGTGTTCCTCCTCAGAGTGGACACATCATCTCTAAAAGGGTTTTCACTTTCCCTCTTCTCTGAGCTGTTTCTTTGGCCTGGTAAGGTGTTTGTTGGGGAGATTATATGTCTTGTGTGCTTGCTATGACTACCTTCTGTATACAGAGGACTGGTGTCTTGGTTCTCCCCAGGTGCAAGACCATAGGATGGAGTGTAGTCTTGTAGAGCTAGTGGATTGTCCTTGGGCCCTGTGGAGCTACCAGTACAGCAAGAGCCTCTCTGGCTTAGGTGAAATAAATGTGCCTCTTTTTGACCTGATGGGTAACTTTGTGGGATGAAGTCAGGGAAAGATGAATGTTCTCTCTCTGGAGAATTCATCCTAGTCATTTGCATGCCATAGTTCAAATTCTCACCTTCATACCACATTGGATTTTTCTGAAGCCCAGCTGGGGTGTTACTGGAATAGGGCTGGTTACCTTTCTGGTCTGGTGGCCTAGCTGGGGCTTTTTGTAAATGTGTTGCCTGATCCCAGATATTTCTGTTAAAATATGGCCTTCTTTCTTTCTGACTTTGGGCTTGTATCCTGTGGTCCCAGGAATTCCATGAAGGAAATAGATTGCTTTCTTCTGGTCCAACGGCATTATTAACATAGTAACCCCTGCTCTCTGTAGGTGGTGACATAGTAGGAGCTGTATTATATGATGGAAAATTCTCATCCGGGATCCATGGGTAGAATTCACTATAATAAAAATCCTCCCTTGGTTTTGATGGATTGTCTAAAGAATAGGGAGGATATTCTTTTGGCTGATTTGAGGTATATTGTTCACCTTCATAGTGCCTAACTGTTGGGCCCCCTTTGAAGCTCAACTCTTCACCCCATCTATTTTGTCCAGGAAAGACTTCATCTCCAGTTGGATCAGTTGGGTCCTCTTCATTATAAGGGACTGTCTCCTTGTGGTCTGGGGTATTTATGGGGTAGAGTGGACTTTCTTTTTGCCCCATAGTATTGGGAGAATCATCTCTCTCATCCCATGTATTCCTTCTAAGGTATGGTGAGTTTTCCCTGGGATTATAGGGGTTATATTCAGGGTAGAAAACACTTCCTCTAGAACCATGGGAAGGATGGAGTAAATGTTCTTCTTGCCTCCCAGGATGTTCCTTAAAAGGTGGAGAGATTTCTTGGTGGTCCCAAGTATTTCTTCCAGAAGGAAAATGTTCTTTTGCAGGAGAAGGGATTTCCTCAGGGTATACAGCAGGCTGATACGCGCTGTGCTTTAATTCTGGCTGATTAGTTTCTGATTCATATGGGATCCTTCTTGGTGTTAAAGCCATCCCTTTGGGCAAAATCTGGCTTTGGGTTTGTCCATCAGAATTTGGTACTTTTCTGGAATCTTCTCTTGGGTAATAGGAGTTTTCATGTTGATCAACAGAATTAAAATTTGGGACTGGCGTATAACCCTCAGAGTGAGGCAGTTTATAATTTGATTTATTAACTTCATACTGTTGAGAGTTTCTCCCAGGGCTGGTTGGATTCTTTGTAGGAACTATTATTTGTTCTTTTGGACCCAGGTGCTTCTCCCTTGGATTTTGGATTTTTTCATTGCGAACAACAGGGCCTTGTTTGGGACCAACTGGAGCAACATTAGTTCCCATAGAGTGTTTATTTGGCCCCTGAGGCTTTCTTCTGAGATTTGCTGGATTTCCTGCATAATTGGGATAATAGCCTCTTGAAGTAGAAGGGTAAGCTTTGTGATAAACTGGATTTCCTGGACGAACTACTTGTTTACCTTCCCAAGCGAAGGAGTTCCACCAAGGACTCCTTTGAACTTGTCGATTTCTGTAAAAAGGCCCACTCTGTCTGTGCCCCATGGCAGTACCAGTGGGATACCACCGTCTTCCTGAAGGAAAATTTCTTATATTAGGATTTGGATGATTTTCACGAATATTTGGCTGACTTGGTCTCCACGGGATTTGACTTCCTGGCCCTCCCTGGCCTGAAGCGTTGACAGCAGGGAGTGGGACAATCCCATTTTGAGCTGGAGGGTTGTTCCCAGTGTTCGGTCCTGGGATACTGTTTCCTGTGGGGCTGGTGTCATTTCCGCCCTGACTCCCTTTAGGATTTGGTTGGGTAGAATTCGTCTCAGTAACTGTTGAGTTAGCTGTGGGTTCTGTGCCTGGACTTTCTGCTTTAGGAGGATCTTCCTCTTTGGGTTTTTCAAAATCTTGTTCAAACATTTCTTCTGAATAATAAGGAGGGCGACCCCCAAAGCCATGATATCCAAAATATCCAAAGTAAGGATTCTGTAGGAAAGAAAATGGAAATCAGTATTACCCTTTGTTTCCCACCATGGTGTTGCTTGGAATTTTTTAGTATAACAGGGAAATCTTATCGGTCACATGTTTCTTTTAACATCATTAGCTTTACTTTCTTTCTTGAAATTTGATTCCTCCTTGGTTTCCATGACCATACTTTTTCTGGTTCTCTCTTCTGGTATTTTTTTCTGACCACTGCTCAGCTTTCTCTTTTTAGGCCTTATACATCTGAGGGTTTTTGTTTTGTTTTTAATGATTTCATCCTCCATCCTCCTAATTTTTCTGTTTTCTTTTTACATGTCTCTTTTAAGATTTCTATTGCTCCTGTAATGCCAGCACTTTGGAAGGCCGAGGCAGGCGGATCATGAGGTCAAGAGATCAAGACCATCCTGGCCGACATGGTGAAATCCCATCTCTACTAAAAATACAAAAATTAGCTAGGTGTGGTGGTGCGTGCACCTGAGGTCCCAGTTACTCAGGAGGGTAAGGCAGGATAATCGCCTGAACCCAGGAGGTGGAGGTTGAAATGAGCCCAGATAGTGCCACTGCCTTCCAGCCTGGTGACAGAGCAAGACTCTGTCTCAAAAACAAAAACAAAAAAAAGAAGAATTCTATTGCATCAACCCATGCTTTCAGTAGGCATACATGCTAACAACTCCCAAAGGCATAATTCTAACCCACAACACTCCCACCCAAGGTTGAGGCAGCAAAACATCTCCACTAAAGATTTCACGAGTACCTCCAACTGAATGCACCCAGAACTGGGCTCATCTCCTGCGAAATCTCCTCCTCCAATGTTCTATATCTGAGCAACATTCACCACTATATGTACAATTTCTCAAGTTTCTGCTCTCTCTTAGTACTCCAGACTATTAATAACCAGGTCCTATAAAATCTAAGCTTTCATCCTTGTTCCCACTTCCTTAATCCACAGTACCCCTGAACTGTTAGAATAGTTTTCTTACTGGCTACTCTGGATGCAGTCTTACTTTCCTTTAATCTTGCTTCTACATTGCCATCAGAGTAGTAGAGGCTGAGAGTGGGTATATGGAAATTTGGCCCCTTTCCTCTTTAAATTTGTATTTAAAGTTCTCCTTTACAAAATAAACTCTAAATCCCTTAGCATAACATACAAAGCAGTACAACATGCTGCTAAAGAGTGGGGCTCTAGGCGGATGTGCATTAAAATCCCCATTCCACCAGTATTAGTAGTATGACTCTGGGTTAACCTTGGTTTATTCGTTTGTAATATGGCGATGATAATAAAATAACATCTACCTCATAGGTTGTCATGAGGGTCAAATGAGACAAAATGAGTACAGCTCAGTGCCTGGTACTTAGTGCCTAGTAAGTGTTATATATTATATAGTAATACATTTTTAAAATAATAATCTGGGCTATGACTATTACATTCAGCCTCATTTCCTCCCCCTTGCACTTTATGCAGCTGCAAATCACAACTACTCTGAATTCTCTGGGTTCTCTATTCTTTTTATGTTTCAGTGACTTTGCACACAGCTTATTCATATTGAAACTTCTTCCACCGACACATTTATTCCCCTGGCAAACTTGACTCATCCTTCAGAGCTCAGTTTGACTGCTACCTTCTGTGTCTTGACTTCCATGGGCAGAATTAGGTCCTATTCCTAGGAGTCCACAGCAGTACAGATTTCTGTCATCACAATCATCCCACTGAATTTCAGTTGCCTATTTTCCTGGGATTCTTCCATTTAATTCTCTCATGTGAAGATTTGGAATGAAAACATTATGTTTCTCATCCTTGTTTTCCAGTACTGAGGAGTGGGGAATGTTCTTAATAAATTTTCATTTAATGAATGATTTAATCATCACGAATTCTGTCAGTCAGTATGTTTGTTAGACATTTGTGTGGCATTTAGATCATTAGATTTTTTCTTTTAAAACAAATGAAATATAAAGAAAAAGTATTTTAATCCCCATTTGTTGATGGAGATGAGACAGACAGGTGAGGAAGTAACAAGATCATGCAGGAAATCAGGTAGTGCCCTCAAGAGGTAGACTACAGACATCTTAGTTTTTGAGACAGGGTTTCTCTTTGTTGCCCAGGCTGGAGTGCAGTGGCAAGATCAGGGCTCACTGCAGCCTTGACTTCCCAGGCTAAAGTGATCCTCCCACTTGAGCCTCCTGAGTAGCTGGGACCACAGGTGCATGCCACCATGTTCGCCTAACATTTATTTTAGTCTCCCTATGTTGCCCAGGCTGGTCTTGAAATCCTGGGCTTAAGCGATCCTCCTGTCTCAACCTCCCAAAGTGTTGGGATTACAGGTGTGAGCCATTGTGCCTATCTAAATTCAGATTTCTTTCCTTTCTTGTTTTTTGAGACTGAGTCTCGCTCTGTCACCCAGGCTAGAGTGCAACGCTGAGATCTCAGCTCACTGCAACCTCCCTCTCCTGGGTTCAAGCGGTTCTTCTGCCTCAGGCTCCACAGTAGCTGGGATTACAGGCCAGCACCACCACACCCAGCTAATTTTTGTATTCTTAGTAGAGATGGGATTTCACCATGTTGGCCAGGCTGGTCTCAAACTCCTTACCTCAAGTGATCCACCCGCCTCAGCCTCCCAAAGTGCTGGGATTACAGGTGTGAGCCACCTGTGCCCGGCCTGAATCTAGGCTTCTTAAAGCCTATGATAACTGCCTGGATCTTTCTGCTTCCTTTCTTATCTTATGCATATGAAAATTTGAAGTGCCAGTTTCTAGGTTGCACACAATTATCTGAATCATTTTTATTTGGGGTTATTTCATGATACATTTGAGAGTGCCTTATACCATTACTGACACAATCATCTTCAATGTTATTTTATGAACAAGTGCCTTATACCATTACTAACACAGTCATCTTCAATGTTATTTTAAGAACAATCTCTGCCAGGTGCGATGGCTCATGCCTGTAATCCCAGCACTTTGGGAGGTTGAGGTGGCTGGATCACTTGAGGCCAGGAGTTCGATACCAGTGTGGTCAACATGATGAAATCCCATCTTTACAAAAATACAAAAATTAGCCGAGTGTGATGGCACACACCTGTAATCTCAGCTACTCGGGAGGCTGAGGTATGAGAATTGAATTGCTTGAACCCAGAAGGTGGAGGTTGCAGTGAACCGAGATCGTGCCACTGCACTCCAGCCTGGGTGACAGAGCGAGACTCTGTCTTACAAAAAAAAAAAAAAAAGAAAAGAAAGAAGGAAAAGAAAGTGGCAGTCATTGCAGGGACTGAGCAGAGGAGCGACAAGATTAGACTATTGTTTTCACAGGGTCACTCTGGCTGCTATGCTAACAATAGATTGTGAGAGATGAAAAGACTTACTTACAAAATGTATATATACATAATCTTAAAGCTGAAAGGGACCTCTTAGAGCAAGTAATGCCACCCTCTCTTTTGTTTGAGACAGTCTCGCTCTGTCACCCAGGCTGGAGTGCAGTGGTGCTATGGCTCACTGCAACCTCCACCCCCCCAGGCTCAAGTGATGTCCCACCTGTCTCAAAAAAAAAAAGAAGAA
>NW_012120710.1:1603983-1677450 GCF_000951035.1 Colobus angolensis palliatus | reverse complement strand
AAAAAAAAAAAAAAAAGAAAAGAAAGAAGGAAAAGAAAGTGGCAGTCATTGCAGGGACTGAGCAGAGGAGCGACAAGATTAGACTATTGTTTTCACAGGGTCACTCTGGCTGCTATGCTAACAATAGATTGTGAGAGATGAAAAGACTTACTTACAAAATGTATATATACATAATCTTAAAGCTGAAAGGGACCTCTTAGAGCAAGTAATGCCACCCTCTCTTTTGTTTGAGACAGTCTCGCTCTGTCACCCAGGCTGGAGTGCAGTGGTGCTATGGCTCACTGCAACCTCCACCCCCCCAGGCTCAAGTGATGTCCCACCTGTCTCAAAAAAAAAAAGAAGAACAATCTGTCCCCCATCCCCCAGTAAAGCTATTAAGTTACCACAGTTCACTGAGGACATATCACATATTCAGGGAAAAAACAGTAAGTTCCAGGGGGGTGGGGTGCCATGTCACAATCACTAAAATGACTTTTTAGATGACATAGTGCTGGAATATTAAGAGCATATCACTCTGTGATATACATTTGGTTCTTCTCCTAGTGTGGTATAGTAAAAAGGCCATTGAACAGAGTAACAGAAGACTTGGGTGCTGGGTTCAGTTTATCCATAACTTAAAAGTGAAATTGAGTAGTAATTGATCTTTTCTTGGCTTCAATTTATCTGTATTAATATAATCAGGAAGTTAGATATCACTTAATTTCCTCTTGAGGATAACATTCTAAGAAACTCTTACTTTTTTTCTCTTTTTATCACTGTCTGGAGTCCAGCATCAATCACTGGACCACTAGCTTGATTTGTTTCACTTTTTATTTTCTAAAAATCACGGAAGCTTGAGCTACAGGTGAATAGATTGTAGTTTCTAGTGGAGAATATAGTTTTACTTGTACTTACCCCGCCTTCTTCATTGCTGGCTGGTGGGCGTCCATAACCTGGTGGCGGTAACCTCTGAGAAGTGAAAAACACAGTGAACACAGGAGAAAACCACTTTCGATGCTGCCATTTGTAAGACTCAGGGTGTCTAAAAATAGCTCAAGTCAGTGATCGAGCTCCGTACTCTGAGCTTTTAGCTTTTGAATTATTAGCTCTCACAGTCCAGCTGCTAAGAATTATGATCTAACAGTGAACACTGGTAAATACAAAGACTTCAGCTGGATCCCAGATTATCCTACTTAAAATACGCTGTATGGCTGCATCTCCTGGCAATCCTCCTTACCACCTCTAACACTCAAAACATACCCTCCACAACCCCCAACAAACACACACCATGCACACACATACAGAGAGAGAGTGAAAGAGAGAAATTTGAGTGCTGTTAGAATCCAATCATCCATATTAGAACATCTAATAATAGAGATTAAGTAACAATGTTATTTTTAGAATGTGGCTTCATGTTGAGGGAGACAAACTGCAAACTGACAATCCTTGGATTATTACTATGATATTTTTATTTGACTAAAGTTAATTCTCCTAATCAAACTTGGAGGCCGAATTTCTGCCTCTCAAGTTTTATGTAGATGAGATTAATAGTTACTTCAGCATTAGAATCATGGTTATCTGTTTTTAAAATCTTTACCTTATACTGCCTTAATTTCCTTAGTTCAGCATAGGTAGTAAAAGAAAGTCACTCTTTCAAGGAGGAAAAATGTAAGGAACTCTTACTCTTTAAAATGAATTGTTCCTCATTGATAAAAAGCCTTCCTAGTTATAGAGTTGTAGACAAGGAAAACCTATGTCATAGCTGAATGAACAGTCAACAAATATTTCCTGTTGTTTTGTTTGTTTAGCAGCAACTGGTTGTTAATATTTCTTTAGTTCGAAAACTTTATTTTGCCATTCATATTTTTAACGCCTATGATGCAATTTCAGTATTATCTTTTATTTTAATGATTTAAAACGTTTAAGATTCTTTGAGGCTTCTTGTAAATAATATTTTGCAAGATTTTTTTTTTTTTTTGAGACAGAGTCTTGCTCTGTCACCTAGGCTGGAGTGCAATGGCACGATCTCAGCTCACTGAAACCTCTGCTTCCTGGGTTCAAGTGAGCCTCCTCCCTCAGCCTCCAAATATCTGGGATTACAGGTACCTGCCATCACACCCAGTTAATTTTTGTATTTTTAGTGGAGATGGGGTTTCACCTTGTTGGTCAGGCTGGTCTTGAACTCCTGACTTCAGGTGATCCGCCTGCCTGGGCTTCCCAAAGTGCTGGGATTACAAGCATGCACCACCATGCCTGGCAAATTTTTGTATTTTTAGTAGAGACGGGGTTTCACCATGTTGGCCAGGCTGGTTTTGAACTCCTGACCTCAAGTGATCACCCACCTTGGCCTCCCAGAGTGCTGGGATTATAGGCGTGAGCCACTGTGACCAGTCCCGAGATTCTTTATAATGATATATCTGTGGCTAGAAACAGTAAGATAGGATGAAAATGTCTTAGTCTAATTATAGCTCACCCTATGGTTTTCAAACTCCATTTTGTCCTGTGTCCCAATTTCCCCATTACATTAAATGAAGATAATTTTTAAAAAAAATTTCTTAAGGATATGGGGAAATAGTAATGAAGTAGCACAACCTTTTAATATTAATTTATTAGCTAAGTTATTTGTATCTGCTTGGTGATTTAGGTTGTATTTATGTCACCAATTTGTCTGAGTATGAAATTCAAAAAATTCTCTGTTCTTTTTCTGCATGATTACTGATGCACTGGTTTTGTTTCATACCATCTACTGTTTGGTATATGGTATTCCATTAGAATGTATGAATTTATATTAATTTAAACTATAGCATACTAATATTATTTTTCACTTATAGTGTAAAGAAAAAAACAATTTATCACCTGTGGAATTTGCCATGGTGGTGGTTGATAGAGGAACAGCCCATTTCCAAATGGTGGGAATGCCTAGAGAGAAAGAAAGAATCAGAGTGATGTGGTATTGAGAAGAATACATAAAAAAAATGAAGCAAACCAACTAAATACAATTGAAACTTGGGAGTCTACATTTCACTTTGCATTAAACTGTGTGTTTTTTATAGGGCAAAGGTGACAATGATAATAACAATTAGTATTATTGGACACACGTTCCAGGCTCTGTACTGAGCATTTTATATTGTTAAACTCATTTCATTCTCATATAACCATAGAAGATATAAACTATTACTATTCCCATTTGACTTAAGAACATGAAGTTCAGAGAAGTTTGGTCACTTGCCCAAAATCTCATAGCTCGTAAATGATTGAAGCCAGGATTCCAATCCAGGAGTGTCTTTTCATTCAATTTTGTATTCCCTACATCTGTAATAGTGTCTGATAATAAGTGTTAACTGACCAAAAGCCAGTGTTTTCTTTTTAGTTTTTGAGACACAGTCTTTCTGTGCTGCCCAGGCTGGAGTGCAGTGGCATGATCTTGCCTCACTGCAACCTCCGCCTCCCGGGTTCAAGCAATTCTCCTGCCTTAGCCTCCTGAATAGCTGGGATTACAGGCATGTGCCACCAAGCCCAGCTACTTTTTGTATTTTTAGTAGAGACAGGGTTTCACCATGTTGGCCAGGCTGGCCTCGAACTCCTGACCTCAGGTGATCCGCCTACCTTGGCCTCCCAAAGTGTTGGGATTACAGGTGTGAGCCACCGTGCCTGGCCTAAAAGCCAGTATTTTTGAAGCTCCCCCAACACTGGATGAGATTTTGAGAAACCATTTGCACATCTTCTTACCTTATGTCATACTTGTACTGGAAGCAATGTTAATTTAAGAGCAATATTTTAGAGCATCAAAGCATAGATCTGGATGAAACTTGGAAACCATTTAGTTTACTCACGGGGAAACTGAAACCTAGAAAGGTGAAGTAACTTGTTCAATATCATATGACTAATAAGGACCAGGTATAGGACTTGAACTTTTGATTCTCGACTATTAGATTAGTGCTTATGTTATTACACCATGTTGTCTCTGTAATTTAAAAGGAGCTTTTAAAAGGCAACAGTATTTGGGTAATTTGAACCAAACAAGATTGGAGTTGACTTGCCATGCAGTTTTGGATGCATGTCAAAACAAAAGATGGTACTGCAACATAGCACCTGTACTGAAGTGTGTATATGGGGGTGGCATGGCCCTCCAAATCTCTCCGAGGCCATTTACAGATATGGAATTTTTCTGTGCAAGTCTCACCTGAGGTGGCTGAGCTTCCTCTTCGGGCTGGGCTGGAGTATGCGATGGCTGCTTAAAAGGCCGCTTTTGTGGTGGCTTTTTTGACTGAGTCTGGTTGGGTTTCTGGGTTTCTTGGGTCTGATCAGTCTTGTTATGACGTTTTTGTGCTGAGGGTTTCTGTGGGTGCCATGGTGGCGGCTGAGGCCACATGGGCATGTGGTACTGTGGAAATTGCTGAGGGAGACCGTTTCCAAAGAAGGGCCCCAGGTGTGCCAGCTGAAAGGGTAGCAAATAATAGTGAAATCGTAATAGAGTTGAGTTTCAGGCTCTCTCTATCCTCTAATGTCATCGTCCAAAACTCAGTCAAAGAGCTTAAAAGTCCTATGGAACTTGACTTCACTATGGAAGCTTCAAGATCTTTAGTTAGATTTTCCTTACACACAGTCTTACAGAATTAACTTCAGTCTTCTAGAAAGCCAAACAACCAAAACAAACAAAAAGGCAGAACTAGGTGAGAAATCTCAGCTTAAGAATTTGACTGATGATTTTCTAACTCTGAAACTCTAACTCAGGTCAGAAGTATACAAGTTAGGTTACAGAAAATTTAATGTTGTTTTCAGAACCCATGTGATTTGTTATAAGGCTGGATGAAGAGAAAAAACAAAAATAAGATAAAGTAAGTGAGATTGTAAAGCAAAAAATAAACAATAAGAAAAATAGGAAAAGAGAGGATAAAAATTCAGTCTGTGTAAACACATTTATATGGTGTCTATGTTTCTTGGTTACAGGTGGAGCCTCATTAAATCCATTTTTGTTATCAAAATAGCCACAATTACAAGGTTGGGCAGGGAAGCAAAAGTAGTTATAATCTAAAAATGTTAATTTATAAATTTATGACTATTTATAAAAATGCTAATTTCTAAATTTATGATAATTTATGAATGATCAGTCTTGCGACATGAGTTCTCATCCAAACATTTCCTCCCTGGTTTAACACCTGTCTCTATCCCCATTCTTCATTAATTAGTTTCTTTCTATCTCTTGGATGATGTACCCATGCTTTGTGGATTGATGAAATTCAAAATTGCAAACAACTAAGTTGGTAAAAATTTCAAATCACAGGCAAAGTCACTAAAACTAAAAACAAGGGTATGAAAAAGTTGAGCCAATCAAAAGCTGAGGAAAAGGAAATTTACAATGATTATTTTAATCAAAGAGTTTTAAAAGAGAATGACTTGAATAAAAAGGATTACAAAAAAATGGATGTAGTCCTTGATTTTCCCCTCCAAATGGCCCTCATGATCATTTCACGGAAATCAAAAGTGATGTGTAGTGTTATTGTGCTAACATAGAATTTTATCAGAAAAATTGTGCCAAAGAACCACCTGATACTTGATTTATTAGTTTGTTCTGATAATTAGCATACAGTGACAAGAATAACCTATATTTATTTAAAGAACATTAAACTTGCTTTGTAACTGTAGTGTTATCTTTCAAGATAATCCAAGTAACATTTACCCCCAACCAGTACTTACTCTGTTATTTTTACTGTCATTATTTGTGACATCTTATGTGATATTTTCACAGAACCATTTTTTCTTGACTATACATTTGAGACTCAGTCTCAGATAAATAACATTTCTAATTAATAATTATTTGGATTTACATGAAAGAACAATAGTAATGAATAAGAAGAAAATTTGGTGTGAGACGATGGGGCAATAATTTTTCCATCTTGAAACTTTTGTAATGATTACATTATACTTAAAACATGTGGATTGGTGTCTCTATTGGCTAAGGCAAACTTTATAATGGAGTTATCTAGATAAACAAGAAATCATCAGAAATAACATAAAGAAAAACTTACATGTGGGAGGGTCATAAAGTTGAATTGATTATACCTCATCATCTGTAACCAAAGGAATCCATTAATATGATACAAAGTGAAACTTTTATTAAATCAATGCACAAATCATAAAAAATAAGTAAAATTTCTTTTTCAACCTGAGAACTTCCCAGTGTAAAAATTTCCGATTTTAATGCACAACAGTCATATTATCTTTTACTACCTATGCTTGAATTTTAAGTAAGTGTACAATTAAATTTTAAGAAGCTTCTCAGGCACTTTAACTTTTAAGTCAGAATTTTATTTTGAGAAGAATCAATAAAGAATCACAGAAAATAAAAATCTGGTCTACTCTAAAGTTTTTGAATGTTCTGTTCTATTCTTTGAGAGTTCAGGATTTGAGAACATGAGAATTATGTGACAAGATGATTCATCTTTCTGATATGTATTGAATTTGATTAATGATCTGGGCTATGAGTCATGTAAAGGATATTTATATTTTTAAGCATCTACCTTCTAATAACCCTTGGTATTATTGGTCACTTTTGCTAGCTAAAAAACTTAGCAAATAAGGTAACATCAACCAGATTTTAACACAAATCCACATTTACCTTGAAAAGGAACATTGAAGTACATAGGTAGGCTGATGGCTGGGGAAATTACTACTTTGCCTCAATTTGAGAGTTTAAGACTTTCGACTCTCCCTCTTTTTATCTCTTTCATAAGAAATATTATATATCAGACAATTTTCCAATATTCTCCTTTTTAATAAACTTGTGAGATAGGACTCTGGATAACTTCTCTCTTCAGACTGAACATACATACCTCCTCACTTTTACTGCTAAATCCAGGCATTCGGGGCATGTGCATCTGGAAGTAAGAGAATGTCAGTGACAAATGCAGAACATCAGCTGAAATAAGCTCAACAATTGTTCCTAAGCTATGCAATGATAGAACACAAAGAGAAGAGCTAACATTTAAAAAATACTCACTGGCATAGCAACAGAATTACCAAGAAGCCCTAGAAAGACCAAGAGAATCTTCATTTTTCCTTTTGGCACCTAGAATAAAAAACTGATTTTTATTTTTGGTCTGTGAAATAAGTATGCTTAGGGCACTCTGCACTTACCTAGCTACTAGCCTACTTGTCTGTCAAGGAGAGTATGGAAATAGATAATGTCCCTGCTGCCATTTTTATTTTATGTCAAGAAACTATTAGGTAGTTATCACCTGGTACTTTTCAAGCTGCCAAAAGAGTCAGATTAAAAGGAAATATAAAAGTGTGTGTGTGTGAGAGAGAGAGACAGAGAGACAGGGAAACAGAGAGAGAGAGAGAGAGAGAGAGAAAGAGAGAGATTTCATGGCACCAGAATGTGAAAATTAGAAATTAGGAGGTTATCCCCAAAATAGGAATATTGATGGGGTTGAGTTTCTAGTTACTAGTTGATTTGTAAAGGAATAGTGATGTCCAACTACATTCATTGTACCGAATAATCTCAGTTTCAAGGAGGGCGCACTACAAAATCAAAACTTTGTGCTACTTTCTAAGACGTTGTAGATAATATAGAGACTAAGTAAACTTAGTCAGTAAATATTCAGAATTATTTTTTTCCTGGTTTCCTCTATTGTTCCTATTGTTATTATTATTATCATCATCATCACTTCCTTTAAAAATCACTTATGTTCTAAGGTGGTTAGGAAAATAGGAAGAAATAGGAAATAGGCAGAATAGTTAATTTATCTCTTTATTAGATACCTTGATTAAACATATAGACTTATGTATTAAGTTTGGAGATTGTTTTTAACGGGGTTCATTCACTTATCCCACTCTAGTTAATTATGAAAGACTTGTAAAATTGAGTCTTGTATTTACATCTTTGAACAAGGTTTATTCTGAAACACTTACTTGAGTAATTTCTTAAGAAAACTTTCTATTTGCATATACAATAGAGGAAAATAAAAGATTTTAATCAGAATGATTCATTTTCACTGCATATCAGATATAGCCCATTTCCTAGCATAGTAACCAACATGTAGACACCCAGTTGTTGTTCATTCCTTTCGTTCTTTCTTCCTTTTCTGGACATAAAATGCATCTAGCATAACTGGAGCCGATGCTTACCCTTCTGTTTACTTCCTATAGGAGCAACATAAATGATGCTTTAGCATTTTTATAATGGACATTTTCCTAAACTGTGGGTGTAATGAGTTTTCTTTCATATATTAGAAAAAATGGTAGAATGTAATTAAACAAAGGAAGCAGTAGTTTGTAAATACCTTTCCACTGTTTAAAGATTTTCAGAGTTAGAACATCATAGAGAATGAAAAACAACAGCTGAAACTAGTGTGTTTAGCATAGGCTACAACAATATGTGGAAACTAATAAAGAGAATACTGGTGAAAGTTTTCTTTGCTAAATGTTTCTAAGATTATGGCCCAAGATTTAAGGGTGCTTTTGGATGGTTAATTTCTGCCTTGCTTAATCATTCATCTCATCTCTCTAGTAGCTGTCACAGTGATTCTTGATAATATATATAGCCTTTATATTTGCAAATAGAAAACTCATTTTCTCTTTTGTAAAATTAATGTATTATGTTGGATGACTGAGATCCCTTCCATCTCTAAAAGTTCATGATTAAAATCTATAATTAGTTATTTTTTGAGTTGAAAGTAACACTGATAATGATTGCCACAAAGTACAATGACTTTGTAAGTTCTTCTTCCTTTCCATCTGTGAAAGCAGATGCTCTTTAATTCTTCTGATATATTTCAGTAGTGTTTGGCCCTCTCAAGTGTATTTCTGACAGTATCTAGTTTGAGAACCTGTATGTATTGGCAAAAATAAATGAAAGTACTCACCAAGTTGTCTAGTTTAGGAAAAGAGGTTCCATGCCTGCACCGAAGCACCAACATTTTTTTTCAGCAAATTTTTTTATAAGCCTTTAAGAAAAATACAGCTTTAGCATGAGAAGAAACTAAATTATAGAAATGGAACAAATAAATGAAATGAATAGCAAAGCTTCAGTTCTAAGGCAGCACATGTCATGTTAATTATTTTATCCAGTCATACCTGTATTAGGGGGCCACAAAATCAAGTTTAATCTTCTGTTCCTTTAAAAGCAGGATGAAAGCTAAATCAGAGAGGAAATGACACTGTATTTTGAGATACTTCTAGGGCAGTGTTGACAAAACTAGACTTCACTATGGGGAAATGTACAAAGTCACAGTATTAAAGGAGGTCTAAGAAGGCTGGAAAAAACTTATAAGAAAAATAAATGCACCAAATAAACCGAGGAGTTTAAAGTTTTATCAGAAGATTAGTCTGCATACAATGACTATACAACCAACAACAATGAATAAATAAGGAGAATTAACATCTATGAATTAAATTCATTATTTGACACTATATGTAATTTATGTTGATAATCTCTAATACTTACCCAAATGCCAATTAGAAGCTGTAATATATAAAAAATAATTTTTACTTCAACTTTGTTAGCTTGCCTTTGAAATATATTCTTAATGGTCTATAGTGGAAATGACTACAAATTGCTGAAGCCAGGGAGATCTCAAGAAGCAAGACACATTTATTTCTTAATGATAAAACAAAAATTCTTCAGTCAGATATCATGTGCAGCATCAAAAAGGCTCAAAATAAAAAGATTCCTCCTTGTCAGAAAGCTTGGCCCAGCAAGGTTCCATTTAAGCACTGTCGTAGACCTGCATAACCAATCAGCTTTGAGGAAAATAGTTTTGCCATCACAAGAGTTTAAAGTAAAAAACACACATCAAATTTAAAATTTAGAATGTGTTATTATAGGAGCTATCAAGTCAAGTCTCTTATTATGTATAATAACAGTCCAGGAAAATGAGCTTACAGCAGTGAGATTTAGAAGATGCTTCCCTTGGTGAATTTGGGCTTTGAGGTATAGAAACTTTGTTTATAACAAAGGTATTTTGGGAACAAAGGCGAATATTATCTGTATGCTATTTACATAAGTCAGTTGCCTTCATCAAAAGGCAGACTAATATATATATTTACTTAATATACATTTTTTATGTAATTAAAATGAACTGGAATGTTATACCCATGAATGGCAACTCAGCGACTTGATTTAATTTGTATTACATAAGGCTAGCAGGATATAGTGTTCTTTTTGAAGTCAGATATAATCCAGTCACTGGGGATTCAGAATTTTAGATCAGTTGGGTACAATGGCAAATGAACTCTCGGCTATCATGATAATACAACCTAATGAAAACAGGACTTGAGAAATTCACTGAAGTGGTCATGTTCTGCATTTTTTTCCTGAAATCTGACTTTCCATAATAAAGATTTCACTTTCAAATAAATGTGCCAATTACACTTTTAATTGACAAGAGCAAGCTTTGCTATCTTTGCTTAACTTGGATTCTCCTGTTCTGTTATGGCTTTACAAGAGAAAACATTTGTTGTGGTGATGTTTGCTTATTTTAATGTTGGGATTTAAAAACCAAGAATGATTGAATTTGATGGCGAAACTTGGTTCCTACCTGGTATGACTGTGTATGTATGTTAATCCAGTGGTTGTCCATGGTGCTGTTCTTCCAAGGACAGAGAAGTGCTGTGTCATTCGTTTTGGGCCAAATAACATTGTATTTCTTAGTGCCTCCCTGCTCCACCTATTTAGTGCCACAAATAATAACAATGTACTAGAATATTTGACTTTAAATGAAGCTAGGACTATCTTTTAACTCTACGTGTATCCAAGACGTGCAAAGTTAAATGTGCTTCAAGTACCTGCTTGCCTTTGTCTGATTTTGTAGAAACTGAGTAGTATTTCTCACACTGTGTGCACATTGAGATGAATTTGCAAATGGTAGGACACTTATGGGACAGTGGCCTACAGTGTGTCCTTGGAAGTGAAATGGGAGTTCTGATGCTGAATGACCTGGCCTATCCTGTGCCCATTCATGTAGAGGGTAATTTTTGATTTTGGCCTTACCCGTATAGGTTATTGGGAGTTGCCACTAAACCTCACTTTTGATAACTTTCCTCTATTTACCCTTGTTCTCTCGGCCACAAGAGTGATTAGTTGTCATGAAATAATTCATGTTTCTAAAATCCAGCCAAGCTATTGAATGAGTGAATTCTTAGTAGTGTCGGATTGGATCGGGAGAATTACCAAATTTTCTTTCATTAAAAAAAAAAAAAAAAAAAAGAAGTGCTCAAACTTCATACATTTTTTTCTTTTTTTTTCTTTTCTGTTTTTTTTTTTTTTTTGAGACAGAGTCTGGCTCTGTCACCCAGGCTGGAGTGCAGTGGCGCAATCTTGGCTCACTGCAACCTCTGCCTCCTGGGTTCAAGCGATTCTCCTGCCTCAGCCTCTCGTGTAACTGAGATTACAGACATGAGCCATCAGGACCGACATATAAAATGTTTTGAAATCAGTCCTTTATGACTTTTTTCCCCTTTACTTTATCTCTATTTACTCTGTAAATTATTTTTCCCTTCAGACAATTATAACTGTTTGTGAAACATGTTTATGATTTGGCTTAGATTTTTAAAAAATGTATTTCTTTGATTTTTTCTCTACATCACCCTTCTCAGTCTTAAAACAAGACGTGTTAACCTGGGAGCTGAAACCTAAGAAATTGCATATAAGAATTTGTGCATTTGTGTGTAAATGTTCCTTTTTTTCTCCCCCTGAAAAAGAACCCGTATTCTCCAGGGGGCTGTGAACTTCTTACTTCTCTTTGCCTCCACTTTTTAAGATCCTCTCATTGCTCTAGATTTTAAGCCAGCAGGAGCAGAAAAGTCTTTTAATTTCATACTCTAGATGTGAGGGAAAGAGGCTGGGCTTTGGAATTGCCAGATCTAAGTTTAAACCTTCCACAAATTATCCAGCTGTTCAATTTCCTGTTCAGTAAAATGAGGGTAATATTACCTTCCTCATAAGTTTCCTCTAAGAAATGAATGAAGTAATAAGTATAGCTTGGGCAACAAAGTGGGACTCCATCTCTACAAAAAAAGATATTAACCAGGCACAGTGGTGTGTGTCTGTAGTCCCAGCTACTCGGGAGGCTGAGAGGGCTCCTCAAGGAGCCCAGGAGGTCAAGGTTGCAGTGAGCCATGATCACACCGCTGCCCTCCAGCCTAGGTGAGACAGAGAGACACCTTGTCTCAGAAAAAAAAAAAAAAAAAAAGTGAAATGCCTGGCTCCTAGTAGCTGACTATCAGTGACTGACCAATACACAAAGGTATTTTATTGTTCCACATTACACCTTATAATTATTTACTAAGGATTTAAGAACAATAAATGCAGCCATAGTTCTCATAGCTCTCAGAGCAAATAGATTATCTTCTAAGAACAACTACGAAGGTAAAGTTCTGTGGATTATTATTAGCAGAGCACTCCAACGCTGCAGGATCACTGAATGAAGCACCTGAGATAAAGTAGTGTCTTGGGGATCCATTACTGGTGCCAAATAGTGTTTAAGCATGCACAACCTTGAATTCTTTCTGAAACCATTCATTCCTATAGCCTGTTCTCAGGCTGTAAATGTGAGAGATCCTTCTATCAGAAGAGAAGAGGAGGTGCAGTTTAATCCCTCACAAATTAAAGGGTTAATAATGCTTTATTCCACAAACATTTCCTGAGCTTTCTCTTCATGCAAAGCCCTGACTTGGGTGCCCACACAACCTGCATAGAATATTAGGATAGCAAATTTTCTGAGTCAGAACTCAGTGGTGGGTTCAAATTCTGGCTCCTACAACTTACTTGTTTTAGAATCTTGGTCAAAGGACTTAATCTCTTTAAACCTCAGTTCCTCATTTGTAAATGGGAGATAACATTCTCTTCATGGGTTTGTCAGGCAGATCATGAGGTCAGGAGATCAAGACCATCCTGGCCCACATGGTGAAACACTGTCTCTACTAAAAATATCAAAATCAGCTGGGCATGGTGGTGGGTGCCTGTAATCCCAGCTACTTGGGAGGCTGAGGCAGGAGAATTGCTTGAACCAGGGAGTCAGAGGTTGCAGTGAGCCAAGATGGCGCCATTGCACTCCAGCCTGGGCAACAGAGCAAGATGCCGTCTCAAAAAAAAAAAAAAAAAAAAAGGAATTTAGTGGGATAACTTATTTAAAGTTCTTAATATATACTTCAACTAAATGTTATAAATAAATTGATAAATGTTAGCTATTATTATCATTAGAGCTTTCTCAATAGTTGTTTTATCTGCCCACTGTCACATTTCCTAAAGATTTCTGAAGAATGTTTCTCATCAGTGTGCTTACTTATTCATTAAAAAAAGACAGCAAACAAAAAGCCTTCCAAAGAAAAACTGAGCGTCTCCATAGAGTATAGAAAAAAGGAAACTAGGTTGGGCATGGTGGCTCACACCTGTAATCCCAGAACTTTGGGAGGCCGAGGTGGGTGGATTACCTGAAGTCAGGAGTTCGAGACCAGCCTGGCCAACATGGTGAAACCCCGTCTCTACTAAAAACACAAAAAAATTAGTCAGACATGGTGGCAGGCGCCTGTAATCCCAGCTACTCTGGAGGCCGAGGCAGGAGAATCACTTGAACCTGGGAGGTGGAGGTTGCGGTGAGCTGAGGTTGCCTGGGCATCAAGAGCAAAACTCCATCTCAAAAAAAAAAGAAAAAGGAAAAGAAGAAAGGAAACTAGATCACAGTGTTTATCAGATTTTATTTAATTTAAATTCTACTTTTTGTCTACTAATAAGAAAGTTGCTCAGTGAAGTCAGTGAGTAACTATTGTTGGGTGGTGATTATTAATATTTGGATCATCCTTAGAGGTGGTGTTTCTTTCCTGGGCTTCTAGCAATAAGAACTCTCTTATATGTACTCAAGATCAGCTTCTTTCTCTCTTCACCTTGAGGAGAAAATAAAACCCTATGGTTAAGAAAACAGGCGTTGGGGTTGGAAATATTCAATAACGTATACACTGTGCTTACAACAGTGCCTGACCCAGTAAGTGTTTCAGATGGGTTAGGTGTCATCTCATCATGGAAATAATACATTATACCTCATTACATTTCTTACAACAATTTTATGGTTTATTTCTTCCTTTGCCATAAAAAGAAGTATGTGACATTCTGTGTTTTCCTGTCACTCTGGTTACTAGGAAACTCAGAGCTAAATTTGATGCCTAATTAACAGTGGATCCAGGTTATATGAGCCAAAGCTAATTAGATTTTCAGGGATCTCTTTAAGAAAATGAACACAAAATTAGGTACAAGTGTAAATATTTGTTTTGATGAACTATAGAAATGACCCCTGAAAGTACAGTCTTAATATTTGTTTTCATACGACAATAAATTGTAACAAATTTCAGATTTTAAAAAGGTGACAAATAGTACAAATATCACAAAATCCAGGAAAGCAGCTTAATATCTTTTCTAACTGTCTGATGCACCTCTATAATAACATCTGATTCTATATATTTCAAGTCTTATTTTCCCTCTACCTCACATGTTTCTAGTGCCAGCTACAACGGACACACTCATAGGGAAATATGAGCCCTGATCCTGCACCTTCAGGATGCATGTTGAATGAGTAGGCATTGAAAGTTAGGCATGGGAGGTAGAAATATTTCTGGAAGCTGTTCCTAGATGAGGAGGGCCAGCAATATTTCAACTATATACAGAAGTTGACTGTGAATCGCATAAATATATCCCACTAAGCCCAAACTAAATGTCTCCCCATCTCAACTTCCTATTATTATTAATGAGTTATATTATTAATAATATAACTTATATTATGTACATGCATATATGTATATACATGTATGATATAATTTAATTAATAAAATAAAATAGTGACAATAAACCCTTCCTAATTACTATTGTCCTATAGAAAAGCACCTTGGAACGCATAACAAGAATAACTTCATTCACTATGTGGTAAGCACTGTGCTAAGTGCTTAGAAGACTTATTTAAAATTCACAGAAACCCTGGGGTATAGGTACTCTGATCCCTCATCGACATTTTGCCATTGAAAAAATAGAATCTTAATGAAGTTAAATAAGTTGTTCAAGGCTAAGAGGTAGAATGGGAATTTGAACTCAGATCCGCATGTTCATTCTTTACTATCAATAGTGTAGACATATACAATATCTATGTTTTTCCAGGTGTCAGGACACCAGGACCAATACTCTATAAAGTTCTTTTTTTGTAAAAATCAAGTGTGGTATGAACTTAAATGCAATGGGTTTGAGAAATTTTAGTTCTGAAGACTGACATAAATTATGATTTTTTGAAAGTCCAATTGCATGGAAAGTAGAAAAAAAAAGCCTTGCTTGTCTTGAAGTCAAGAAAGTACTCTCTTGGTATTGGAAATGAAGTGCATGCTGGGCCAGATGAATCAACTTTTAAATAAATAGTTACAGCAGACTAGATAATTGAGTAAGTTGAAGCTTGTTGAGTTAATTGCATCATCTCTTACCAGACATCATCTAATCATTTTTTCCAGAACTGTTAGCATCTATACTGACACATCTACATTCAAACAACGCATACATACATTTCAAGCCCTTCTTCTTAAAGAGGCCCATTTATATTGGGAGCAGCCCTCAGTTTATGGCTTTCGCATCGTGTGGGTCCTTTCGCCACTGTATTATTCCATTTTCACGCTGCTGATAAAGACATACCTAAGACTGGGCAATTTACAAAAGAAAGAGGTTTAATTGGACTTACAGTTCCATGAGGCTGGGGAAGCCTCACAATCATGGCGGAAGGCAAGGAGGAGCAAGTCTCGTCTTTCATGGATGGCAAGAGGCAAATAGAGAATAAGGAAGACACAAAAGCAAAAACCTCTGGTAAAACCATCAGACGTGGTAAGACTTATTCACTACCACCAGAACAGTATGGGGGAAACTGCCCCCGTGATTCAATTATCTCCCACCAGGTCCCTTCCACAATACATGGGAATTGTGGGAGTACAATTCAGGATGAGAATTGGGTGGGGACACAGAGCCAAACTATACGAGCCACTAGTAATCACCTTAGTTAATCCATTCACAGCGAGTCAACCTCATAAGGTCCCTCTCAGGATGTTAGACGAATGTATCCTTAGACTCCAAGGTTTCATACTTCAGATATGTTGTCTTTTTCCTCATAATAGATATTTAACACATGTGGAAACTGAGGCTCAGGGTGATGACGTAACAAACGTGGGCTTAGGATCCATGGAGCATGGGTTTGTACCAAAATCTGTCTATCTCTGCTTTCCACTTGTTATACAATACCTTCAGCACAGGGCTAGGCAAGCACCAGCACAAGGATCATTGCTTGACCATACAGTGCTGCAGCCAGCTGACAGTTTCCCTGTTTCTGGGCTGGGGCCCCTCTCAGTTCATCTGCCTTCTCTGGTGATGGGACCATTCTGAGCTCACCAAAAATTCGATAACTGCCTTATCCACAAGAAATGTGGGAATGGAACACAATTTAGTATTCAAAAGATAAGTAACTGGAAAAGATTAGGTTTTTAAACAAATACACATTTTTCAGTGGTTTTTCTTAAGGTTTTTGTCATAGATTTTTCCCTTATTGTAAAGCTATCTGAGGAGAGAAAAATATTTAAAAGAGGTAACATATACTTTTAGTTTTTTTAATTTTATCTCGACTCCCTGCAATCTCTGCCTCCCAGGTTCAAGCAATTCTCCCACCTCAGTCTACTAAGTAGCTGGGATTACAGGCACACACCACCAAGCCTGGCTAATTTTTGTATTTTTAGTAGAGACAGGGTTTCACCATGTTGCGCAGACTGGTCTTGAACTCTTGATCTCAAGTGATCCACCTGTCTCAGCCTCCCAAAGTACTGGGATTATAGGCGTGAGCCACTGAGCCCAGCTACATTTCTTTTTTTAAGAACTAGTATCTAAATGAGTGGAGGATTCCACCAAAAAGAAAGAGAAAAAGCTTCTCCAAATTGTAGAATCTCAGAGTCAGAAGAAAATGTAAGGGTCATCTAAAGAGCCGTGTCTGTCCTTTCAGTTCCACAGACTTCAAACCTCGAGGCCATCCTTGACTTCTTTCTTCTGTCATTCCTGAGCAATCCTGTTAGCTCTGCCTTCAAGATCAGCTCGTTTTGCACATCTCCATGCATTGTAGTTCAATCTTACCACCTTCCTGGTTCCTCTGTTTCTTGCCTCTCTTCAGTTTATTTTCAACTCCCCAGCCAGTGATATTCTAAAATCATAAGTCAGATCATGACTCTTCTCTGGTGGCTCCTTGTCTCAGCCTGTTTTAGAGCCAGTCTTTACAGTACCCACAAGACCCTGTGGAATCTGATCTCACCTCTCTGATGTCCAGCTCCTACTACTCTCCATCCCTCCTCTGCTACAGCCACACGGGCCTTGTTACTTTGGATCGTACTAGGCATGCAACTGCTTCAAGACGCTTGCACTGGCTGTGCCCTTTGTCTGGAATACTTTTTCTCAAAATCTGTATGGCTCATTACCTTGCCTCCTTCATGTCTTCACTCAAATTTACCTTTTCAGCGAGGGCTTACCTCATGAAAATTATAGCTTCATCATCTTTTTAAATCTCTTTTCCTACTTTATTTTTCTCCATTGCACTCACCATCAATTAACACATATTTTCCTAGCTTAAATTTTGTTGTCTGTCTTTTTCCACTGCAGCATAAGCTCCATAAAGGCAGGGAGTTTTGTCTATTTTGTTCACTACAGTATTCCTAGCACCTAGAGCACAGTAGGTACTCAGTAAATATTTGTGGAATTAAATAAAACCTGGTAACTCAGCCCTTTTATTGTGTAGATAAGGAAGTGAAGGCCTAGAGAGATTAATTTCTCTAGGGTATGCACCACTGATTAGGGTTAGTGGGGATATTGACTTTCGATTTATTGTTCATTTCACCACATGATATCTTGTTTTGAGAAATTCCTAAGAAATATCACATTCTATGTTTGAGACTCAGTACACTAGGTGATAATAGAGGGAGAAGCAGAGAGAGAGAGAGAGAAAGAGAGAGAGAGAGAAGGAGAGTGAGATAGCGAGAATAAGAGTGTGACACACACACACACACACACACACACAGAGTCAGGGAGATAGAGAAGACAGAGACAAGAACAAAGACACAGAGGATGGAGACAGCCCTAACGGGATTCATAACTCTAGCTGTGGCTCATCCAAGTACACCCTCCAGTACTCCATGTACCATCAGGATTAATTTTCCCCAAACCAATAGTAATCCTGTAACACCCCTGGTGGTTCCCTGGGAGCTATAGAACAAAATGCAACCTTCTTAGCTTGGTATGCAAGTCACCATCGGCATCCTCCTATTTTCCTCAAAACAACACCACGTATTTTTCCCTGATACGCTGATACTCTTGTCATAGTGTTCTGTTTCCCCTCTCCAAATTCTCTGAACCTTTCTACTTATTTGTCCGTTGGCATTTGTGGTTTATTGAGCCTAGAATTCCCTCTTTACTTCTTCCACTTGGAATGCTCCCCTATATTTTTTATGAACTAGCTCAAAAATCCTCTCTTCTTGTGAAACTTCACCCTTCTTTCCCAGCAGAGTCAACTTTTCTGTCCTCTGCATGTCCTTTTTCTGGTGGTAACATTTACCACAGTGTCTAGGTTTCCTCATCATTATGGGATCACTTTGTCTCTAGTGGCTAGCACAGTGCCATACAGTGCCAGGGCCTGGTGGGTACCCAAAATGTGTCAGCTGAATGAATGAAGATCAGTCACAACAACTTAACTAACTTTGGTTCTTACGGTAAGTGATTATGGACAATCAGTAGTAGGAAAGCATTTACTGGTTATACAAAGTCAAGTTAGGCTACTGCTTACATAAAGCCCTCTCTTATGACAACAAGCACTAAATTCTAGATTAAAGCCTCATTAAGTCAGTGTGCGTTGGAGGTTTTCATAGGCAAAATTTTCATCATCTTTGCTTTCTTTTCCATGACTATGGAAATTAACCATTTTTAGTTCATTAACTGATTTAGTAAATATTTATTAGCTCATATTCTGTGTCAGGCGCTGTTCTGGGGTCTAGAGATACTGAAGTAAGACAAATGTCATCCCCGCCATCACAGAGCTTATAGGCTAGCAGGAAGGCAGATTTTAAACAAATATTACACAAATAATTAATTTTTTAATAATTATAATGACAGCTGATGTTATATACATCAGTAGCCTAAAAAGCACAACAATGCCTAGTATTTACTGAGCTCTTAAAATGTGTGAGTTACTGTTGTAAGTTTTACATGTTGAATTTTATTACTTCTCTTAACCCCGAGTGCTGGGGTTATTATTTTTTTGTCTTGTTGTTTCCAGATAAAGAAGCTGTGGCACAGAGAGATTAAGTAACAGGGTCACAAGCAAGAAAGGGCAGAATTGGGATTTAAACTGCCATCCTGTGTTGCTGTTTGGCACTTTTCAAGTTCTAATGAAACCAGGCATGGAGTGCAGGTTAATTTACATTAATTTACATGTTTTCCCCACCCACCTGTTTAATTAATTAATTAATTTTGGTTTATTTTTATTTCATTGACCCTGGCTCTGAACTGACACTCCCACCTGTTTAACACCATGACTAGGAAGGTGCTTCAGAATGCGGCAGAAAGCAGTACGGAATACCAGACTGGAAATGTTTCAGTCAGGGAGGCATCAGGCTTTCTTCTAATTATGGGTCGCATATTCCCCTCTGAGCAAACGAGTAAGTTATTTAGTTTATTCAGCACGCAGTTTTTTTTTTTTTTTTTAATGTGTGTGTTTGGCAGTTCTCAACTTCTCAGTTTCGAAATCTTTGCATTCAAATGTCACTTCCCCAGAGCGCTTTCCTTGACCTTCCCAACATCCCTTCTCCCTCTCTTACTTCATTCACTTTAGTTTCTTTATAGGGCTTATTATGACCTGACACAGAACACTAGATCTGATGTTTTTTTACTGTTTTCCTGATGCCTGGAACAGTGCGTGGTATGTGTGTTCACGTCAATCATTACTGAACAAATGTATCCTCTGGGAAACTGGGATAGGTAACAACTCTTAGAACCAGGATGGGATCTATCACAACAATATATACACTTGGCACTGACAATTCCAAAACTGCCAAACGGAAGCAAAAGCTTCTAGAATCTGCTGTTAAAAGGGAAAGTTACATTTCATAAACTTGGCTTGAAAGTAGCTGACTTGGCATAGTTGGGCATTGGGTGGATGTGAAAGAAAGCCCTAGAGATCCAAGACAGTGAGATAGTCTCTACCAGGATTTCTTTCTTTCATTTTTCCTGAGGAGGAGGTTTCCTGAGGAGGAGGAATAACAGCAGCCACCCATGGAAGTGCTGAAGCTTCTGTCTTCTGAGAAACTGTCCTCCTTGCTTCTTGGAGGGAGCACAGCCCTAGACAGTCACATTGAAATGATATCCAAAGCATGCTAGACATATAACTTCAGGGTTGATCTTTTTTGTGTCAGTTTTTCCAAAACACATCTTTAAATAACACCCATACGTTTCTAGTTTGTGAATAAATTAGAATGCAAATCCACATCCACTCCCAAAAACCCACAGTCATTTCCTTCTCTGTGCTCGCTAGAGCTTATCTTTAAGTAATTATCAAACCGGTTGTTAGGCGGGTCTCCGGGTGGAAAGCTGCTGAACCCAGGGGAAAGATGAAAGATGAAAGGGAGACAGCTGAAGGCATCAGCAAAAGTTATTATGACAAACAGCTTTATAATAATCATTCCTCAAAGCTGGGAATGTGTGTTTCTAATGTCTGGCTTCTGTGAAGTGTGGTTGCTGCTGTTTCTACTTTACCCCTAGTCTCTAATGTTTATGGAAGAAAGAAATCATCTGAACTTCTGGTTTGGTCTTTCTCTTTGTGAAATGCAGCAGTCTGTCTGTTGATGTCACTTGACTAGTAGCCACATACTGTCTACAGAAGTCAACATTTTTAGTACTGAGCAGTTTTGGAAGGAAGAGAAACACACTTAGAAGCTCAAAGCTTTTATGTGTTTGAGACTCATTTGCCCAAAGACAAGGTTATTGAGTTCTAGAAAAATTCAGACACAGCCTGGGTCAGTTTAAATATTTGCTTCATTTTGTGTAACACTCCACGCTGGTGGGTATTTATATGATTAGATGAGGGGTTGTTAACTTTAGGTCCATGAATGAACTTTAGGCCGTCTGAGTAATCACTGATATTGTAGGCAGAATTTTACGTGTTGTTTCCATTTACGTTTTTGGAAATAATAACTCACAGCTTTCATTAGGTTCTCAAAAGAATACTTCAGTGCCGTGGAGGATCTGTGTGGATGAGTGACAAATGGGAAATCCAGAGACTTGGGTTCTTCCACCTCCAATAGCAGCCAAAACTTCAAAAAAGACATTACTCTTCTGGACTTTTAGTCTCCTTACCCATAAATGAGGAGGTTGAATTAAATCAATCAATGTTTTCCCAAAGTTCATTCATGTACATAGTCATTTATGGACTGTCTTTATGATTATTGCCATATCCAATCACAACCTCTTCTATTTACTTAATATTTTTTCTTACATCTCATCACTTAAAAAAAATCTATTTGAAAAGAAATCTGTTTTGTGCATCTATAAATGGAAAACCAGCATCACATGATGTAAATTTTAAAAAGGTTATTAATTTGCTACATAAAGATTATTGTCTTTACACCGGTGGTAGGTGTGCCACACCTGACACATTGGCATAATAGATGTACAGTCATACCTTGGTATCTGTGGGGGATTGGTTCCAGGACCCTCTGAGGATACCAAAATCTGAGGATGCTCAAGTCCTTTATATAAAATGAAATAGTATTTGCATATATCCCATGTACATACTCCCAAATACTTTAAGTCAACTCTAGATTTCTTGTAATAATACAATGTAAATGCTCTGTGAATAGTTGTAGCACTGTATTGTTTAGAGAATAATGACAAGAAAAAGTCTGTACATGTTCATTGTAGGTCCAATGACATTTTTCATTTGCAGTTGGTTGAATCCACAGATGAAAAACCCCCGGATATGGAGGGCTGACTGTATTGCACTTAACCCTCTAGATTCACTCTTCACCTTTTTCTACTCAGAAGAGCCCAGACAACACTTTCTTCCCTAAGGCATTAAGAAATGAAGACTGTAGTTTTTCTCTGTGGGCCAGATATGACAATGAGGGATGCTGCTTCTGAATTTCAATGGGAAAAATAGGAGCCTGAAATAGTAGACAGAGGCCAGAGGGTGGTGCTTATCTTTCAGAGACAAGGATGCAGTGACCAATAAGCCACAGGATGGAATGCTAAGCAGCATGTTTTGACCAATAGGGTTCTGTATGATGGCTACTTAATCACAGGTCTATAGGAAAAAATAGATGGGCATCCTATCCTACATTGATTGTCCACTTTCCGCTTGACATAAAGGTACTGCTTGACAGAAAAAGACCAAAAAAAAAAAAAATTTCTATGTTCACTGAGCCTAACTCAAATCACTGTGGTGGGATTTATAGTTTCTTACCTGGTTTCCAGACCTAAAGCCCCTCAACTGAGAAGACATCAGGTTCCTATGAGGAAGGAATCTGAAACGTGGCCAAATTGTATACCATGACAGTTTCCCTAAGCCACTATCAGAGGGACCTGAAGCAATTAAGTAGGGAGAATGTGTAAGGTGGGGTGGGGGAAGGGAAATACCCAGACTTTCTGGGGGTTTATTAGGAAGTGGTTCTGAACCTTAAAAGCCTTCATAGTTTACTCGTTAAAGCTTGTAGAAGTAAGATGAAAGATAGATTTCTTTTTTTTTTTTGAGATGGAGTCTCACTCTGTCACCCAGGCTGGAGTGCAGTGATGTGATCTCGGCTCACTGCAACCTCCACTTCCTGGGTTCAGGCAATTCTCTTGCCTCAGCCTCCTGAGTAGCTCAGATTACAAGCACGTGCCACCAAGCCCAACTAATTTTTGTATTTTTAGTAGAGATGGGTTTCACTATGTTGGCCAAGCTGGTCTCAAACTCCTCACCTCAAGTGATCCACCCGCCTTGGTCTCCCCAAGTGCTGGGATTACAGATGTAAGCCACTGCACCTGGCCTTTTTTTTTTTTTTTTTAATGGAGACAGGTCTCACTCTGTCACCCAAGCTGGAGTGCAATGGCGTGATCCCAGCTCACTGCAACCTCCACGTCCCGGGCTCAAATTATCCTCCTGCCTCAGCCTCCCAAGTAGCTGAGACCACAGATAGGCACCACCATGCCTGGCTAATTTTTGTATTTTGTTGCAGAGAAAGGGTTTCACTATGTCGCCCAGGCTGGTCTCTAACTCTTGGGCTTAAGCAACCTGCCTGCCTCAGCCTCTCAAAGTGCTGGGATTACAGGTGTGAGCCACCACATCCAGCCCAGGAATAGATATATATGTAATAATCCCACAGTGATTCTTATACCAATGGAATGAAAGCTATAGTAGGAAGAGCCAAGTGTAAGGAAGCCCCTGGAACTCTATACCTTCTTCTTCACTCCCAACAAGATAGCAAATCTTGTAGGGAGAATTGCAGAGATTAGCATTACCATAGAAAAATTGGAAGATATAGAAAAGGTGTCCTACCACCTCCCCATTTAACTCACTTGTCTGACTGGTGGAAAAGCTAAATGGGTCATGAGGAATTACAGTGGCTTGTTGCAAACTTAATCAGGTGATGATGCAAATGTATTTCCAGACATGATAACTTTATTGGAGCAAATCAGCATAGCCCATGGCACCTGGTATATGGCTATTGATCTGGTAGCTGTTTCTTTCTGTTCTAATCAGTAAGAAACATCAGAAGTAATTTGCTTTTAAAAAACAGGAACAATGTAAATTTATACTCTCTTGCCCTAGGACTATGTCAACTCTCTTACAATCTATCCTAACAGTCCTGAGGGTCCTGGATCATCTTTATATTCCATAGAACACCGTGCTCATCCAGTACATTGAAGATACAATGCAACAGGATTTGATTAACATGAGGTAGCAAGCCAGAGGGTGGAAGATAAACACCAAAACATTCATGGTGCTAACAACATTTCTAGAGGTCTAGTAGCATAAGGCATATTGGGATAGCTAAAGTTGTTTGCAAGTTATTGCATCTTGCACCACCTTACAAAAAGAAAGAAGCACAATTCTTGTTGGACTTCTTTGTGTTTTGAAGGTAAAGTATACCACATATTGTATAAGTCAGAAGACTGGACATTTTGAGTAAACAGAGCATGAAAGGGGTCCATCCTTGTCACTTGGGCATTATGACCCAGAAGATTCCAATGTGTTGGAAGTATCTGCAGCTGTATGAGACTCGTGGCAATCCCTGATAGGAGAATAATAGCACAGAACATTAGGGATTTCTTTGTGAAAAGTAGTTTTTGCCTTGCTACTGGATTCCAGTAGACACAATGTGTCTGACTATGGGATGCCAAACGATTATGTTATTTGAGTTGCCCATCTTGAACTGTGTGATATATGATCAACTGAACCATAAAATGGAACATAACAACATTTTATTTTAAATGGAAATATATATGATATTGGGCTCCAGCAGGTCTAGAGGGCTTAGTTAGATTGTACCAGTAAGTGGTTTTGACTTCCATGTACTTCCTCTTGATGAGTATATGCCTGGCCCATGGATTTCTGTATGGTATTCTGGCATTGGCAGAAAGTAGACCATCAATGTACTACAACCCCATTCAATGAGGAGAACTTTAAATGGAATTTCTGGTTGTCTATTTTGTGTGGAAGGAGATAATGGCCTGTGATACAGATCTACACTGACTCAGGGTTGGTACCAGATGGGTCACCTGGTCAGGGACTTGGAAATAATAAAACTGAAAGATTGGTGATAAGGAGGGTCTAGAAGACAGGTTATCTGGATAGTCTTAGAATGAGACATAGTATGAAGACTTTTTTTTCTCATGTAAATGCCTGGTAGAAGAAAACCAAAGTAGAGGAAATTCTCAATAATCAATATGGCTTCTGAGAGTGACATTTAGCCTCTTTCCCTGGCCACCTTGGTGTTTGCCCAATGGTCCAGTATTTGAAGTGACAATGGTGGTGGGGATAGATGTTATTCAAGGACTCAACAACATGTTGTCTCCACTGCAAAGTTGACCTGGCTATTGCCATTATTATTATTATTTTTTGAGATGGAGTTTTGCTCTTGTTTCCCAGGCTGGAGTGCAATGGCGCGATCTTGGCTCACTGCAACCTCTGCCTCCTGGGTTCAAGCGACACTCCTGTCTCAATCTCCCGAGTAGCTGGGATTATAGGGGCATGCCACCACTCCTGGCTAATTTTTGTATTTTTAGTAGAGCCGGGGTTTCATCATATTGGTCAGGCTGGTCTCAAATTCCTGATCTCAGGTGATCCGCCCACCTCGGCCTCCCAAAGTGTGGGATTGCAGGCGTGAGCCACCACGCCCAGCTGCTATTACCATTGTTAAGTGTCCAGATGGTCAGTAAGAGAGACTAACTTCGAGCCCCTGCTACAGCAAGACTCACCGGGGGAAACTGGCATGTGTGTCTCACAAAAGCATGCTCTGAATTACAAAGAAGGACAAGCAGGGCGATAGTTGGAGTGTTAATGGAAAAACACAAACTCATCAGATAATGGGAACAATTCCATTCTTCCACTGTTGCTGCTGCTGTTTTGCTTAAATCTCTTTACCAAAAGGATCAGTTGGAAAGGAAAGAAACTGTTATGATTCAGCAATTTCATCTGTGAGCTTTATTTCATTTCATTCTCATAACAACTCTCCATGCTGGGTCATAGCCCCATTATAGAAATGAAAACACAGGCGCAGAGAGATTAAGTTTCACATATAAAGTCTCATGGATAATAAGACGTGATTACCGAAGTATGAACTCAGATCTGTTTATATGCATTGTACCACACTGCTTTTTAGGAAACTGTCTGCGATGCTAAGATAGATCTCAGTGGGTATCTGCTGGCTACTGTGGAGGTCATTCTACCCTCGCACCTTTGCCAGGGACACTCAGGGAGGCAAACAGAAATTTTTCTTCTATATCTCTCTTTCAGCTGCAGTCAATGGAGTGAGGATGAGCAGAACCGTGCCTGAAGAGAGGGAGGCAATAGGTGGCAGCTACATGCTTCTGGTAAGGCTCCTGAAGTACCTCAGGTTGGGAGGAATCTCAGGGCTCTTTCTCCTGGGTTGCATCTACAGAATCTCCATCAATGGATGGAGAGAAGTCTGAGTGTCATGGAGTCGAAGACCTGAGTTGAGCCACTTAGAAGAAGGTGAAGAGAAGGGGGTAGGAGCTACTTTGTAGGAGTGACCAAATCTGGGCTGGGAGCCCTTTAATTATGTATATAGCTCTGCTGGATACACACCTAGCCCTGGTGACAAGCAAGGGTCATTTTCTGCATCCCCCTTTCCCACATTATATTTCACAGGAATGAGCTAATTCTCACATGACACCCATATGGCTCCTTTTCTGTTTCTTCCTCTTGGAGAGTGAGACCTCTCACCCTTGAAACCGTTTCTAGAAACTGTTCTGAGACAACTTGTCTGATTCCTCCTAGACCCTCCGATGCCCCTCAGGCTGGGTTAGATACCTCTTCTCTGTGGCTCCAGGGGCACCCTGTGCTTGGCCTTTTCATAGCACTTTTCACGTGTGCTGTGGGGTTGAGTGTATCTATTTTACAGTATTGTTGCGGGATAATATATGTAAAGTAATTGAGCTTGGTCTAGGGTTTTGTTATAGTGATTGTCTACTTGTCAGTCATGTTCATCGTAAGCTTTGAAGGAAGGGACTGTATCTCTGATACCTTGCACTGCACCCAGGACATGAATATTCAGTAAAGTTCTGATGAAAGAATGAATGAATTGAATACAATGAGTTAAAGAGTAGCAAAGGTATAGGATGAGTATGCTTTTCTTGAACCGTTTAAATATATATAAATAATAAGCATACAATTCCTGAAAATTTCAGTGAGAAAAATTCTTTATTTAAAATAGGCTAGATTTTTTATACTAGATTAAATAAAACACTCTATAAATGAGAATTTTAAATTCAATTATACCAAACCCAGTAATACCAGTCAGGAGTTTTCCACCAATCCCCATTTAATAAAGTTTAAATGAATTAGCTTAGAATTATGAGGATATTTGCCTTTGCTTAGAGAAAAAAGCAGTGCCACATTTCCTGAATATAATAGTGTCATGCTAGTAAGAGAAATTCTGTAATGCTTAAGACAGCTAAGAAAAAGTGATGATCAAATGCTGAGACCCTTAAACCCTTGCTCTGATGTTATTAATAGTGTTTCTAAATCACAGAGACAATTGACAGATTTTATTTCAACAAGATATTGAAAGCAAGAAGGGGACCTACACTATTTCTAGCCACTTGTATTTATTAATAAATGCTTAGCGCTTTTAATGCCTTTGCTGCAGAAGGGTAATAAGTGTTTTAGCAAAAAGGTACACTGTGGGGACAAAGCTGGGAAGCTTGTGCATACAGAAAGTAGCTAATATCTTAGAGCTGTCAGGGCTCTTGGAAATGCCACGCATCATACATCATCTTGGGCTCCGGGGCTCTGTTTCCTGGCATGGATGTTTGCAGAGAGTTTGGGGCCATTGTGGTATCCATGGTTACTTCATCCTGGAAATCCACGGATGTGGTCATGTCAGCATCGTAGGTCCTATAAACATCAGCTAATTCAGGGGTCATCAGTGGGTCAGCAGCTGCTGGGGTGACGCTGGGGAGTCCCTTCATCTTCCCTGAGGGGCTCCTTGGCAGGCTGGGAACATCATCCTTAGGGAGAGCAAGGAGCCCTGCATGGGCAACAGGTTCTAGCTCTGGAAGGAAAGCTGGGTTTTCTGGATTGTCTGGGTTGGCCTCCGGCATAGGGGAGCCTTGTGCACCTCCTTCTCCCTTCTCAGGGCCTTTGGTCGCAGCCACTGGGGAGTCAAATTCCAGAGTGAAGTCACCGCCCATAGCTGGCTTGTGGGGCATTCCCCCCAAGCTGGACCTCATGCCTCCAAATCCTGGAAATATGGCTCCATAGGCCATTGGGTCTCCTCTCCCACCCTGGAAAGACATTCGTTAAAGATGCCATTATCACATGCTATTAACTATACCATGCAACTATCCCTGGTCACATTCACCAAGGATCTCTAAAAAACTGGTAGAGGATAGGAAGTTGGCTGATAGCTTTGTGTAAGCTCATTTCTCACTAAACTGGCTTTGAAACATAATGAAGAGGATTCTGCACTTATCTGGGTAGATCTTGGCGTGATCTCCACAAAAGGGAGATAACAGGGCAGAAGCAAGACTTGAGGCAAAGTGAGTTTGAATTTAATTTTAAGAAAACGAGTAGTTGAAATGAGTACTACCATCACAAAACAAGTAAGAACTGAAACTCATAACTGCATTTGTTGAGGGAGAATCTTGTCAATGGCATTTTTCAGTGTCCCCCAAGTGAAGTTCCATGTACTTTTTTTTTTTTTTCTTTTAGGGCCTCATTATATGGCCCAGGCTACTGGTCTAGAACTCCTAGGCTCAAGTGATCTTCCTGCCTCAGCTTCCCTAGTAGCTGGGATTACAGGGGCGAGACACTGCACCCAGCTAAGACTTAAATTTTTTTAAAGCACAAAGTTTAAGAAAAAAATTTGGCTTCCATGGAGTAACTAAAATATTTTCTTCCTGCGGACAAAGAGAATTCCAGAACTGACCATGTTTCTTTTTCTACCTTTGCTGCCAGAAATATGGGGTCCAAAATCTTAGGCTGTTTGTAGCAATTGAGCAGGACTGTGTGACTTGCATATCTGTATTCTGATTTTCTTGAAATTATGACTCATTTTATATCCTACCTTCAATTTTTTGGTTATATTTATTGTGTGTTTTTCATAAGCTCTGCAAAATCTTTTGGGAATGAGGCAGAATAGAAATAATTAATATTATATGATGGCAATTAACACTTACTTGAATTTTGAACTTCCAGTCACTTGTATTGGTGTTATATAGATACAATACTCTTTCCTTCTCCTTTCTCCTGACTCTTCATTCTTTCTCAGCTTTCACATCATCTCCTCCAGGGATGATACTGTGAATCCCTGGACTGGGCTAACTGCCTCTCCTCTCTGACTCTTTCTCTCTAATAATACTGTCATTGCTTTTATCCCATGATTTTGACATTAGATATCTGCCCTTTTACGTATCTTTTCCATTCATTAGACTGTAAATTCCTTGAAAACAAGATTTTTTTTTTTTTTTTTTTTTTTGGCAGGGTCTTGCTCTGTTGCCCAGGCTGGAGTGCAGCGGCGTGATCTCAGCTCATTGAAACCTCTGCCTCCCAGGTTTGAGTGACTCTCCTGCCTCAGCCTCCTGAGTAGCTGCGACTACAGGCTTGCGCCCCTAAACCCGGCTGATTTTTCTATTTTTAGTGGAGACAGGGTTTTACCATGTTGGCCAGGCTGGTCTCAAACTCCTGATCTCGGGTGATCCACCTGCCTTGGCCTCCCAAAGTGCTGGGATTATAGGCATGAGCCACAGAGCCCAGCCAAAAACAAGAATCTTATCATGTTTTGTTTATAGTATTTTTCTATGTGTGTGGCACATAGAAGGCACACAAAAATACTGATATGTAATTTTTCTTTCACAGATAATATGTGTGTTTGTTAATTCGAAAGAATCTGTAGTTGACAATGATTTGTTAATTCAATATAGCTTTTGTTTGTCTTGCCTTGTGCTCTAACAGATGTAACAGATAAAAAATTTCTTAGGAAAAGAGTTGTATGACTATTGATCTCAATCTTAAACTTGCATGGATAATGATTACATAATACTAGTATATGCTCATTGACAATGCACGTTGACATTAAAATAATCACATTTTAAACTTGGTTTTCTTTTGCTTTTTGATCTTTCAATTTTGAGATCTGAATTACTTGTAATGCTGTTGAATTTGATGTTTTGAGGGGCCAAATGGTCCGAGAAAGAACAAGAACTCTGTATGAACCACATGTATCTTTTTGGTTTGAAGTGTTTATAGTTCAATGATGGCCTTTCGAGTGGAGGTTTCTCCTCTGTTCATCTACAAGCAATGGGCAAAACTCTATGCTCAAGAATAGTTATCACCCAGCAATGAAAGATTACATAGGAGACATGATGAAATTTGGGATACTGCTTCAGACTTAAGCTTAGTTTTTGGAGTGGAAAATTCTGAGTCCCATGCTCATTTGGTGACATTCATGGCAGATGTCTCTTGCAGCCAGTCATAAGTGACTGTTCTTCCCTGGCCACTATTTTAAGAAGAGTTAGAAGACATTACTCACTGCCATTTCTTCTGAACTCATGATGCCAAGTCTGGCAGGGGCATTCTGTTCAAAAAGAAATATTGCATTAAAGTACGAACCAGCTACCTTCTTATCTACTCAAGACAAAGTTAAAAGTTATTTAGTTTTCACTTAAACCTTAATATTAATGCTGTGTACAGAGGTAAAGTGGAGAGGTGAGTCATTATGGAATAAATGTAGTCAACTTGGATAATTCAGATCTAAAATTTATTTTTTCTTTAATACCCTTGTGTGCATGTGTGTGTGTGTGTGTGTAACCAAGATTATCCAAAAAGGAAACTTGCCTCCTTAATATTTCAGTTACTAATGTAGGTGTTCAGAGAATGTTTATTTGGAATCTCTTGTGTGAGACCTAGATTTTATAATTTTAGCTCTTAAGATAAAATTTAATTAAAAACAATACTTTTTATAGAATATGGACTTACCAATTGATTTGCTCCAAAAGGCATGTAAAACATTCCTGGATAAAGCTAAATAAAATACAATCATCATCACAAAATGCATTTTCCAATGGAAAAACTTTTAAGTAAATTGCAAACAGAGATGTGGTATTAAAAAAAAAAACTTACTGGAGATTGTTTATTTTGTGGCATTGGTCCCCGAGAAATCAAACGGGCTATTTGGAAAATCTTTAAATGGTGGAAAGCAGAATAAGTAATTCACATAGGCAAATCCCCATTACAGTAATTTTTGAGTTATATGAAACACATTTTCAGATGGATTAGTATAGAAATAAGTATTTAATATTTAAGAAAACAAAGGAACCCATTATACTTCATATTCATGGATTAATGGGACAATGAAAAAATTCGCTCTTCTTTTTTGAAATGTAGAGACAGTTTTTACGTCAAAGTGCCTCATTGAGATCTGTACTTACTGATGGACCTTGTGGATCAGGAAAATCCAATCCTGGGAGCTATATTACAGATAAATATTAAAATTATCGGTCAAAAAATGAACAAAATAGATAAAAGCAAATAAAAGATAGACAAAGTGAACAAATAAAATAAAAATAAAAAATAGAAGTGTCTCATTGAGATCTGTACTTACTGATGGACCTTGTGGATCAGCAAAATCCATTCTTGGGTGCTAGATTATAGGTAAATATTAAAATTATCATAAAAATGAATAAAATAGATAAATACAAATACAAATAAAAAATAGACAAAGTGAACAAATAAAAAAAGTAACATACAGAAAGTGTCTCATTGAGATCTGTACTTACTGATGGACCTTGTGGATCAGCAAAATCCATTCTTGGGTGCTATATTATAGGTAAATATTAAAATTATCATAAAAATGAATAAAACAGATAAATACAAATACAAATAAAAAATAGACAAAGTGAACAAATAAAAAAGTAAAATACAGAAAGTGTTTCATTGAGATCTGTACTTACTGATGGACCTTGTGGATCAGCAAAATCCACTTTTGGGAGCTATATTATAGGTAAATATTAAAATTATCATAAAAATGAATAAAATAGATAAATACAAATACAAATAAAAAATAGACAAAGTGAACAAATAAAAAAATACAGAAAGTGTCTCATTGAGATCTGTACTTACTGATGGACCTTGTGGATCAGCAACATCTACTCCTGGGAGCTATATCACAGATAAATATTAAAATTATCAGTCAAAAAATTAACCAAATAGACAAATAACAATAAAATAAAAAAATAGACAAAGTGACATTAAAAATAAAAAAATTGACAAAGTGAACTGATCACATGATTATCTTGTTTGCAATTACAGTAAAACAAAATGACTTTCATTATTTTACTTTCTTTCAGTGTTTTGGGAGGTATGACCTGAGAGTTTGCAATGGTCTTTTACTAACATTATTCAAATGTACCTGCAGGGGGATGAGGTACATCTATCATGGCTTTGCTATCTCTTGCAGATTAGAAAGTAATGAATTTTGGAACGGGAACATACCTGGCTGGTTTGAACCCTGGCTCTGCCACTTAGTTTTTGTGTACTCGTGGGCCAATTTTGTAACTTCTCAAAATCTGTCTTCCTTTCTTTAAAAAGGCTGATAACATGTATTTTTATAGGATTATAGGCAGGATGATATGGGGGAATGATACATGCCCACATAATACTGGTTACATGGTACCTTCCTTTTCTTTTATCCATTACACTTTTCTCTACATTATTACAAGATACTTTTTGCATAGTTGTCACCTTTCTGTCAGACAGATAATAATGGAAAATCCTACTTGTTAGGCTGAGGGATCAATCACTTTTCTCAGTCTTTCCAACACCAAAAAAAGACCGGTGATAGGAAATCTGGACTTCTCTGGGGTTTTATTCTATTTCCTATGGAAGTTTTCATCTTTTGCAACTAAGAAACGGAGTTTTATAGGCACAGGATCTTTTAGAATCCATGCCCTGTCTCTGATGGCAAAAGATAGGAATGGATATTTATGTTTTACTCAAAAAATAAATCTCAGATGTGGAAGACTGATTAAGAATATATTTATATCATGTATTATGCCTGAAGGCTACGATTATTTAAAAGTGCCCTGCAAATTAGTTTTCTTCTATTAGGTTAGCTGGTGATTCTGATCTGACTTCAAGAGAAAGGAAGTACCTCAGGCTTTGGTGGCTTATCTGATGGTGCCACCTGCTGCTGAACCAGAGGCAGTTCTTCCTGCAAGAGCAGCTGTCCCAGGTGAATTGGAGGCTGAAGTACTTCTTTCTGTGCTGTGGCCTCGTCGGCGGTTGCAGCAGCGACCTGGAGGAGAGGTTTCAGTCCTGGCTGTTGAGGCTTCAAGGATGGCTGTGATGGGAGAGGTGGGGGATGCACAGGCAAAGAATATTCATACTGCAGAGAAATTTGAAAAGAGTGTCAGAAAGGGATGGCTCATTAAACAACGGTGCGTAGAATTTCTAAACAAAGGGGCTTGGGGCGCTTTCTATCTGGAAGGGAGGCTAGGGAACGTGTCTTGAAGTTGAGTTTACATAGGAAGCACCAGTTAGCGTTAATGTTGTTTGGGGAGGTCTTGCGTGTGCCTCCCCTACCTGCTTTGGGACCACCATTGCTCATGAAGGTGAAGCTACATGAACCTCCTGGTAGGATGAGACACGTCCTTCTCTAAGTTCTCATAGCTGCCTGTATGTATCTGTATCTTTATTTTACCACTTTCTCATTGGATGGTAATTATTTGTTATAAATCTTTGTCCCCCAGTCAATGGAGAGAGAATGATATGTCTTGTTTTTCTTTATAGCCCCTGTACATAACATAGCTCCTAACAAGTGCCTGGCCCATGGTGAGTACCTAGCATATTTTTCAAATTAATGAAAACATAAAGCATAATTAATTAAAATGCCAATCAAATTCTTGCATCATGGAGTCCACTTTGGAAACAAATGAAGAAACAGTCACCATTAACATAATTTATTGTCCTACTAAATGGGACCTCGTGGTAATGCTCCTGCTGTGGAAGACCACCTGGAACTAAAATTCCCTGTTAATCTTGGTTCTGAGTCCATATATTAAATGAAAAAATTCCCTGTTAAAATCACCATGTTTTGTTGCTTTTTCTAGAAATTACTTGTGGTGAATGGCTCCCTATTGTTTGTAGAATGATTGCAAACTCCTCAGACCAGCAAGGAAGTCTCACAACAATTCGGGGCTCTGCTTTGCCTCTCCAGTCATCACCCCTCTCTGAGCTCACATCTCACAATTCAGCACTTTGAAATATGTTGTCTTGTCCTGTCTGAATCAGATAAAATATGAAATTTCACAATCCTTGGAGCCATTCGTAAATGTCTTCACTTTTACTACCAAACCACAATTTGGTTTATGTATTTATTAGGCACCTAATCAATCACGGTTAACAGATCAATATATTTATTTACTTCTGTAGGGTTCATGATGTTTTACTTTTTTAAATTTCTTAATTTTTTTTGAGACAGAGTCTCACTCTATTGCCCAGGTTGGAGTGCAGCGGCACAATCTCGGCTCACTGCAGCCTCTGCCTCCTGGGTTCAAGCGATTCTCCTGCCTCAGCCTCCCGAGAGTAGCTGAGATTACAGGTGCCTGCCACCATGCCCGGCTAATTTTTGTATTTTTAGTAGAGACGGGGTTTCACCATGTTGGTCAGGCTGGTCTTGAACTCCTCACCTCAAGTGATCCATCCACCTTGGCCTCCCAAAGTGCTGGGATTACAGGCATGAGCCATCGCACCTGGCTATGGTATTTTAACCAGGATTATTGTCATCATTTGAAATTAGCCTTTGAGTAATTATTTAGGAAATCTTGATTCAAATGAAAATTGTCCAGGGTGTAGCCTGCTTCGATTTTTGAGGACTGTTTGCTGCTATCTTTAACATAGGTCTCATATTTTGGTGGCTGTATCTTCCTATTTTAAATAAATATGCAAATAGTTTCAAATTTAAAAATATTTCTTAAGCACTCAAAGCAGTTATAGGCTTTGATTTATTTGGCATGAGAATAATTTTTTGTTAATGCTAGGACTTGGCTATTGCTAATTTATCACAACTCAAGGAAGGCAAGCAAGAAGAGGTTTTAAAGTCTGAGGTTTCAAACGTATTGACGCTATTCACTCACCTGTTGAGTTTCATGTTCCCTTGGCCTCATCCATGGAAGAGAGGAATGTGGTGGGAGGAGACCGTGCATCCACAAAGAATTAAATGATTTCCCAAAGCCAAATCTAGAATACTAAAGACATGGATAAAAAAAGGCATGCTTATATTTAAATGTTAAATATAACATTGGTTATATTTGGTTTTCTTTTCTTTTTTTTTTGAGATGGAATCTCTCTCTGTCACCAGGCTGGAGTGCAGTGGGAGATCTTGGCTCACAGCATCCGCCTCCTGGATTCAAGCAATTCTCCTGCCTCAGCCTCCTGTGTAGCGGAGACTACAGGCACGCACCATCACGCCCAGCTAAGTTTTGTATTTTTAGTAGAGACGGGGTTTCACCATGTTGGCCAGGATGATTTTGGTCTCTTGACCTCACGATCCGCCCGCCTCGGCCTCCCAAAGTGCTGGAATTACAGGCGTTAGCCACTGCGCCCAGCCTGGTTTTCATTTTCTAAAAAATCAACAGATAGCGTAAATATAGCAAAAGCAAAAGTGGTGTTGCTTAATTTAAAATGGATAAGTATGGCTGGACATGGTGGCTCATGCCTCTAATCCCAGCACTTTGGGAGGCCGAGGTAGGTGGATCACCTGAGGTCATGAGTTCGAGATCAGCCTAGCAACATGGCAAAATCCCGTCTCTACTAAAAAATACAAAAATTAGCCTGGCATGGTGGCAGATGCCTGTAATCCCAGCTACTCAGGAGGCTGAGACAGGAGAATAGCTTGAACCCAGGAGACGGAGGTTACAGTGAGCCGAGATCGCACCACTGCACTTCAGCCTGGGCCACAGAGCAACACTCTGTCTAAATAAATAAATAATAAATAAAAATAAATCAAATGGATAGGTAAACTCTTCCTTTCAATGAACTTAAATTTCGTTTTGAGCTAGTCTGCAATATTTCCATAAACTTTTTTGAGATTTAGATTTTTTGAGCACTTACGTTTTGTGCCATATAATAAAATGAATAATGCACAAAAATATTCTTTTTCTGACTAAATAAAATTCAATACAATTTTTTTTTCCCTGTCACTCTATCTTATTTTGTTTTAGGCTCTCATTCACTTCTTGGTTCTTCCAATATTTAGTATATTGTCTATTCATAAATAAATTTGATGAATTATAATGCTGCTGCTAATATTAACACTAGCACCACCATGAATACTTGCAATAAGAAATATGATTACCTGAGAAAGTGTGTTTAATCCCTGCAGACTTCCCAACTGTCTCATTGTCTATCAAGAAAAAAATGGGTTACTGCTTATCACATATTCTGTGTTTGACATAACTGATTTCTCGTGATATTTGACATTATCAACACAAAGTTTGATGTGGATCAACTTAACAAAATGAAAGTAGACACAAATCATCATCGAAAGGTGGAAATATTAAATTTGGTTCTGCCATTGTTATTATTACTGATATTAAAATAATGCAGTTGCTTTTATCATTAATTAAAGGAGAAAAAGTATTATTTAAGTGGAGGTTACATTGAAACATGGGAAAATAGCTCATTCCACTGAAATATAAATGTAATTGTGAGGAATTTGCTTCATTGACTCTTTTCTCCCCATTTAATTTACTTTGTCCCTTACAAGTTCAGCCAGAAGAGGAATTTGAAACAAACAAATAAATAAAACTTTTACCTCTTTCTCAAACAATAAATCTTTCAAAATATTAAGTATAGAAACTATTGAAAGAAATGTTAAGTATCTGGATAATTATCGAGAATTCCACCATTTCAACAGAAAGTCAATTTCACTTTTTTCATGGGAAGAGATTCAGAAAGCTTTGGATTGAGTTTAAGCTAAAAAAGAAAAAAAACCCTCAGTGAAATTAGCTTCCATGTGAAGTAAGCGTCTAGCTCAAATAGGTATTGATTGCCCCCAGCTTACCATGACACACGGGAATTTCACAAGACCTTGTGAAAAATTTTTAATCTTATAAATATCTTTCTATATATAACTGTCAGTATTTTTCATTGACATCACCAAAATTTCTGTTTTGCTGGGGTTTTCTAAACAGAATATATATTACATGAGAACTGCAATAAGACAAATACACTGTACAACTTATACAGGAAGTATCATAGTACAATGTTAATGCTATTTGCCAGACTTAACAAAAAATTAAATTTTGTACAGGTACATTTATTTCATGAGAACTTTATCATGTAAGATAGTATAAGGAGCAGGACTAAAAGTAAACTGTGAGTACAGAGCAATGTATTTTAATTAATGTAGTAATTTTATTAATATGTATACTCTATATAAGGCATTAAGTATTAATATTGCTTTTGTTTGCATAGAAATAACGTTCTAAAAAGTAAAACACCTGAGAGTTTAAAATTGCAGTAGAATTATAAGACAAAGCTCTAGTAAATGTCATAATTTCTCTAGCACTCCTCAGGATAACAGGCACAAACTTCTGGCTAGGAAAACTGAGAAACACACCACCATATTTCTCCTGTATCACAAATATACCAATGTAAAGTTAATACGTAAAAAACTCTGACAATACATACCTCAAGGCTCAAACTAGCCATACCCGGTGTTCCAGTTTGCTGAGGAAAGAACTGAATGAAAATAAGAATAATTTTGAGTCTCATTGGTACAAAACTTCCTTCAATGCCCATTGGGCATAGGATATTGCTCCAGTACATAAGGGCTACCGGAGGGGCCACCATTTTGGTTTATTATGCAAATAACCTGAGTGCTTGGGCAGAATGAAGAAGAGCATAAGTTATTTGGGAGAATCAACACAGTATTTGAAAATTTTGCTCCCACCTGCATCATCTATCCTTTGTCTGCATCTTAATGCTTTGTTGCTTTAAAAGCAAAATATGATTTAAAGTTACACACAAGGAGAAGTAGAATAAAGCAACAAAATAGAAAACTACTAGTACTTTATATTCTTAAAAAATTACCACAGAAAAAAGTAAAGGGGACAAACTCAAGCTGAATTTTCACGTGCTTTTGACAAATCTACATGATTTTGGTTTACCTGATATGGCATGGGATCATGACATTCAGAAAAATCATATGCAAAATCTGACTTGATTCCCATTCAAAGGACTTCAGCAAATTCTCTATGATTCTTAGTGAAAGATTATTTTATGTATGAACCTACTATACTTTGGGATCATATCAAAGATTTTTTTTCCTGAAATAAAAAGCATTCTAGCATAAAATACTATTATACTTAACGTGTTCACTTAAAAGTTGTTCAAAAATATACCTATCTATACAATTAGTTTTTTAAAATGTAAGATATTTTCCTTTCCCTTTTTTTTCCCCCCCAAGACTAAGTTTCACTCTGTCACCCAGGCTGGAGTACAGTAGCGCGATCTCGGCTCACTGCAACCTCTGCCTGCCGGGTTCAAGCGATTCTCTTCCCATGTAGCTGGGATTACAGGTGTGTGCCACCAAGTCTGGCTAATTTTTGTGTTTTTAGTAAAGACAGGGTTTCACCATGTTGGCCAGGCTGGTCTTGAACTCCTGAGCTCAAGTGATCCGCCCACCTCGGCCTCCCAAAGTGCTAGGATTACAGACATGAGCCACTGTACCTGGCTTCCTTTTTTTAAAAAATAGAGATGGGGGTCTCACTATGTTGCCCAGGCTTGTCTTGAACTCCTGAGCTCAAGTAATCCTCCTGCCTTAGCCTCCAAAAGTGCTGGGATGATAGGCATGAGTCACCATGCCCAGCCTTTTCTATTTTTTTTTTTTGTTGTTGTTAAAGATATTTTTCTTTCGAAACCAATCCTTATTACTTTACACAAATACCAGTAGAAAACATGGAGAATGGAAGAGTAGGAATTGGATTTTGGAGTCTCTGGTTCTTCAGATACTCTCACTCTCTAAGACTGAGGGGTTGTAATGCCATCTTTCCTTCAGTTATACCACAAGGATTTATGGAATGTTTACTAAATATATTGGTATTATTTTTCCTTTATGAGTAAGAAGTTAAAGAATGACATCCTCTACTTTTTCACCCCCCACCTTTTTCATATAAGTAAAATCCCACCTTCTGGGTCATGGTGAGAATTTCCTTAAATAATTCAGTTTTGGACAAGAATGGAGAGAAAGGGCCAGGCATGGTGGCTCACGTCTGTAATCCCAGCACTTTGGAAGGCTGAGGTGGGCAGATCATGAGGTCAGGAATTTGAGAACAGCCTGGCCAACATGGTGAAACCCTGTCTCTACTAAACATACAAAAATTAGCTGTGTGTGGTGGTGGGCGCCTGTAGTCCCAGCTACTTGGGAGGCTGAGGCAGGAGAATCGCTTGAATCCAGGAGGAGGAGGTGGCAGTGAGCTGAGATCTCAGCATTGAACTCCAGCCTGGGCAACAAAGCCAGATTGTTTCAAAAAAAAGAAAAGAAAAAGAATAGAGGGAAAGGCATTATAAATGTGTAGCAAATACTCTGGGTAGGAAAGAGGTTAGCTGTATAGACAGTAAGGGTGATTGTGCATGTATGTGTGTATGTGGTGGGTAGCTTGTTGAGAATTTGGGGGAATCGTGAGAGTGGGACTTTCCTCCTCACTATTTGCCAGTGCATAAATAACACATCTTGGATTGAACCACAGAACAAAGTGTACTTTGCTTTCCATCTGCTCTAAGTCATGAATTAAAGAATATTTACATGGATGTATACAGACAGCGGATACATTTTCCCATGCAGAATTAATAGGAGAAGAACAACTGATTTGACAAGCAATTGGTTGGCAATAATAGGCAATTGTTCTGTTCCTCAGAGTGGACCCAGTTGATTCAGGTGTGGATCATTACAGGTTCAAAGAACACCAATGTGTTAGACTGATGGTGAATGACTGAGGCTGATCTCAACGTCAGTATCATACAAAGGTAAGCTAGGGTGGCACCCTCAATTTTTCTTTCATTTAAACTTCATCTTGTGTGATGAAACAGAGACTCTATTTTTATTTGTGGAATTAAGGTTTTCATCATTATAATCAGGTTTCATCCTCTTTCTCCATTTCCATTCTCTTTCACCATTTCCATTCTCTTTCACTAAAACACTTTTAAGAAAACCAAATAGCTAACCTTTTCTTTCAGGGCATTAAAATATTCTAAAGTTCATTTGAGGCCAACTATGAGCTCCTGGAGATAAGAGATCATGTCTTACTTACTTTCATTTTTCCAATGCCCAGCCCATTGCTGGATGCATGGCGGCTGCTCAGTATATATTTGCTAAATGCATATAGCAGCCAAATAAAGTTTTTGTGATAACAGAATTGCATACTGTTGGCTGGAGTAGTTCAGTGTTCAAAAGATTGTGTTTGTATGAGATCATTTCAATATATACTAGAATGGATCAGGTGTGGTACTGTAATACACAATTAGCCCCATCACTATGATATGTTTTGATTTATGAAACTTCAGCTCTCAGTCACACAATTTTTGCATACAAGGTAAATTTGCTAGTTAATTACTAGCTTCAAATGGAATTCTCTAGCTGAGTTTCGTAACCATAGAAATTTGGAGATGGTTCTTTTTGAAATGAAGAAAATGTACTTTTCTTTTTCAGAGAAATTTCCTCTTTCCATTTCAACTTTATACTGATAGCAAGAAGTTGATAATAAAATTTCGCCGTGCATTGTAGAGACTAAGTCTTTTAACTTTGAATGAGTGGAATAAGATCTAGAAATTGTTTTGGGACTATTTTAAATAACTTTTCAGTAGAAATATCATAAGCTTCACTTACTGCTTTTTTTTTTTTTTTTTTTTTTTGAGTTGGAGTCTCACTGTGTTGCCCAGGCTGGAGTGCAGTGATGCAATCTTGGCTTACTTCAACCTCCACCTCCCAGGTTCAAGCAATTCTCCTGCCTCAGCCTCCCAAGTAGCTGGGATTACAGGCGCCCACCACTATGCCCGGCTAATTTTTGTATTTTTGGTAGAGATGGGGTTTCGCATGTTGGCTAGGCTGATCTCGAGCTCCTCACCTCAGGTGATCCGCCTGCCTTAGCCTCCCGACATGCTGGGATTGCAGGGGTGAGTCACCAAGTCCAGCTATCACTTACCGCTTTTGGATTGCAAGACTGACATCTGAGCGACTATGGCTTTTGACTCAATGGGACTACACCACTGGATTAAATCAAGTGAGTCTATGCGTGGACTCTCAGTCCATATCCCTTCAGTGTTGTCTGGAGTCCAACAATCAAGAACCTCTTCTGGGACACACTCTAAAGACTGACTTACCGGCACTGCAAAGCTCATTTCCAGGAGGCATAGGATCAGTAGCAGGTCCTTCATTTTGAAAAGTGGAATCTAAAACATAATTAAGTTGGAGAATTAAATCAGATTAATTTTTATTCAGAATGGTTAAAAGACAATTTTTGAAAATGAGCCTGAGTCTCTGCTCTTCCAAAAACAACCAGGATAAAGGTTAGAACAAAATCAAAAACTAACTTGTATGTAGTAGTTTCTGAAATAAATTAACAAGCAATTAAAAAATATCTAAGCACTTTTTAAATGGATCTACAGCCTGAATAAATATGTAGGAACGACCTACATCGATATTCTATAAGTGCTATGTTTCATTTCATAAAGTGAATTATGAATTTAAAAATCCTTCCCACTAAGTAAAATATTGGTCTATCAGGTATTATTCACAGAAGTTTACACTTTGCTTACCCTTTGGGATACATTTTGAAATGCATGTGAAATGTAATGCACCTAACAGTCATTTTATAACAAACTTTTATTTGCAGGAATAGAGGGTATACATTGCATGTTTAGTTTAGGTAATCTACGTAACCATTCCAAAACTTATCTTTTCAAATGAGAGTAAATTGGCTATCTTAATTTCCTTTGATGTTAGTGGAAAATATGCTTCAAATTTAGCTTTCCTCTTCCTAAAATGAATTATCTTTTAAAATTTATTCTATAAATTCAAAAAGCTCTTTATTCTTACATGAATAGAGATCTGAATAGCCAAGAAATTCACTCATCTTCTAATATTACAAAAAATTAGGCAGTATAATAAAAAATAGTTAAAAAAATACGTCTATAGATAAAAGTTTTTTTTTTTTTCTTAGTTGAATGAGTGTTAGGCATGTCATCTCTGGAACATGCTAATGGATTACAACAAGCAATAATTCAGCTACTGGTGACAAACGAAGATAAATCCTCTTTATAAAAGCTGTCTGGAGATAGGAAAAAAAGAATTTACAGGAAACACATGGAAATCATAAAATCCCATTTTACCTTAGATGCTGACATGCACTGTGCTCTCAGGGCCTGATGATGCCAACCAAGATAGTTCTAAGAAAAGAAGATTAAAATTTTTTTCAGGACTGTGCGTGGCACTTGCTCTGTACTTCTCATTCAGGGAAGATTAGAAACCTTTATTTAAAGTGCCAATCCACCAATCAAAGTGAAGCAAAATGGCTGGGGGGCGGGGAGGTTGGGGGGGCGGGAATCTCTGCTCCTGCAATTAGTCTACACCCTTTTATTGCATGCAGGGACATTGGCCCAGTAGGGTCTCATTATTTTTAATTGTACTGCAGCCCCTGTACTTATTCAGAGAACTTGATAGCAGGGAAGGCAGTAAAGGAATAATGGACATAGGCTCTGAAGACAATTATTTTGGTGAGCTGGGGGAAATATATGTAAAATAGATGCAAAACAAGCCATTATCTGTTTTGTGCTGGTTTTATCTGTAGATAAAGCTAGTGACCCAATGCTAGCATTATTCAGATTTTCACCCTCCTGTTTGTTGTAGTAAAAGTAACTACCCTCCTTCCCCGCCAGCACACACAGAGTCTGAAAGAAAACACTAAAATGTTAGATGGATAATGAATGTGTGTGATTTCTTTCTTGAATTTCCTAGATATTTTCATTTCTGGAGATAATTGATTAGAGATAGCCAAACTTTTGTAAGAAACTACAATTGGACCCTCTGCAAGAATCAGGTTTACTTCAGGTAAACCTTTGGTGCATTTACAAAAAATTTGTGGGGACAGGGACATAAATCAGAACATTCTCTATGAACCAAATCAATGGGCACAAGTGTCAGTTCACTCTTTAGATAGACACATTTCCAGGCGTTAGTATCAAGCCAGGTTAATAAGACATATTTCAATCACTTAGAAGGTTAGCATCAACACAGACTGGTTTTTTTCCATGAACAGATAATATCTTGAATGTGGATTGTATATTAGCTGCTTTTGTTACTTCTCTGCCCATCCTTGTCTTTCCAAAGTTGTGATTTCAGATATGGTAGGGATAAGCATTTAAGATTAGTTTCTGAAGAAGGGATGAGTCAGTACACTCTTTAGAGAAGGAGGGATCTTGTCAATTACAGGGAACATTCAGGAAGCTGGTATTTTGAGAGAAAGGTGTATCCATACCCATATGTGGGCCTAACAGCTTCAAATGTTATCTTAGAAGCTGCTCCTGAAAACCTCTGTGTTTCACTGATGCCAGAATTATCTTTAGAATAAAAAGAAATGAAGAATGTGAATGTGTTTTGCAAACAGCAAAATGTTATTGAAATGAAAAGTATTATTTTTGCATGCTCTCTACGGTGCTTGATGCAGTCCCTTAATCTCTTTCTTTCGAGCCCCAGTTTCTTCTTCTGTTATGTAAGGATAATAATTAATGACCAGAAGCTTGTCTTTTTTTTTGAGATGGAGTCTTGCTCTGTTGCCCAGGCTGGAGTGCAGTGGCATGATCTCAGCTCACTACAACCTCTGCCTCCTGGGTTCAAGCAACTCTACTGCCTTAGCCTCCTGAGCAGATACAATTACAGGCCCGCGCCACCATGCCCGGCTAATTTTTTTTGTGTTTTTAGTAGAGACAGGGTTTCCCCATGTTGGCCAGGCTGGTCTGAAACTACTGACCTCAGGTAATCTGCCTGCCTCGGCCTCCCAAAGTGGTGGGACTACAGGCGTGAGCCACCGCGCCCAGCCTGAGCTTGTCTTAAAGATTGGTGAGATGGTGAAGATGCAGCAGCTGCCGTTTATTGGGTGCTGAATGAATGCGTTGATAGTCCTTTTGGTAGGAGAAACTACATGAAATATGAGACCGCAAGAACACTGTGTGTGTGTGTGTGCGCGCATGTGTTGGAGGAGGAGGAGTGGTGGCAGCTAGATTCATAAGCTCCAATGAGGTAGAGAAGGGACCTAATGGAGGACATTTTCTCTGCGTGGAAGTCGATGCTGAATCCATAGGAACGAGCTTCTTCGTTGGCTACAAAACTGGGAAACAGTGTGTGTATGTCTTCTAAAGTTTATAAACATGATCGTGACACACTAATAACGATGTTTTGTTAGGATTCCTATGTTCTGCTTTGCTTTTCAGTCAAATATCCAGCATATCATATACACTGTTGCTTCTTCCTTTGTTAAATGTCACACTCCATTCTGGCTTATTGACTTCCAGGTGTTTATCTGGTAGTTTATTTCTCCTCCAATATCCTGCACACCAACACTAGACTTATCTTCCTAAAATACCGGTTTTGGCATTTCACTGCCCCACTCAAAAACTATGTAAGGATCTCCAAAGCTATCAGATAAAGTTCACCCTCTGTAACTAGACAGTCAATTTAACATTTCAGTTCATCTTTCCAATCTTGTTTCCCACTTTGCATGAGACAGTGTGCATTCATATTGTAATAATGATTGTAATCAGTTGGAGTTGGTTTCATTTCTTCAGCTAATAAACAGTTTTTTTTGTCTGATTTTATGGGATGTGTGTTATTGGGAAAGTTGGTAAATATAGTACTAATTTATCCGATGAAAAACTTTTCTATTCCAAGAAAATCTGAAAATTAGTATGAATGTATGAATGAGTTTTTGACAGTGATTATAGGTATTAAGGAAATTACCATAGCTGATGGAAACCATGTTATGTTGGCCAAGACCATACCTGTATGAAGAACAATCAGAGAGTCAGTCTTAAGAAAATGCTTGTGTCTGGAGTACAACAAAATAAAAAAAGAAACTCGAGGTGACAAAAGATGTGAGACACATGAAGAGACATAGGCCGTAGAAAACGTTACAATGAAAAATTTAGAGCAACAAGATTTGGCAGAATATGTTAGTAAAGTGATTGAGAGCACAGCTGTTTAAATTCCCTGTGTAATACTCACTGGTCATATGACATTGAATGAGTCACTATATAATCTTCATGTAGTTCTTTTTTTTAAAATTTTTTTGAGACAGAGTCTCACTCTGTCATCCAGGCTGGAATGCAGTGGCACGATCTTGGTTCACTGCAGCCTCCGCTTCCCAGGTTCCTGCGATTCTCATGCCTCAGACTCTTGAGTAGCTGGGACTATGGGCACGTGCCGCCACACCCAGCTAATTTTTGTATTTTTAGTAGAGGTGAGGTTTCACCATGTTGGGCAGGCTGGTATGGAACTCCTAGCCTCAAGCGATCTGCCCACCTTGGCTTCCCAAAGTATTGGGATTACAGGCATTAGCCACTGTGCCTGGCCTCCCTTTTTCCATGTGTATATATATTTATGTGGAGAGAGAGAAGAGAGAGATGGAGTTTCTCTCTTGTTGCCCAAGCTGGAGTGCAATGGCGCGATCTAGGATCACTGCAACCTTCGCCTCCGGGGTTCAAGTGAGTTTCCTGTCTCAGGCTCTCAAGTAGCTGAGATTATAGGCATCCACCACCACGCTCAGCTAACTTTTTGTATTTTTAGTAGAGACGAGGTTTCACCATGTTGACCTGACTGGTCACGAACTCCTGATCTCAGGTGATCCACCCACCTTGGCCTCTCAAAGTGCTGGGATTACAGGCATGAGCCACTGCACCCAGCCTCATATAACATTTTTATTTGTGAAATGTGGTCTACTGTAGGTCAGCATTAATTTAATTTAAATACAAAATATAAAGTGCTTAGCACACTAGCTGGTAGCCAAGAAATGTTCAGTGATCATGAGTTATTATCATTCTTGTGGAAATGAAATATGAAGGCTGAAAATCTGCTTCATGTTAAAATATTTTCTCAGCTTTATTGAGGTATAATTGATATACAATAATTGCACATATTTAATGTTTACATCTTGATGAGTTTAAACATATGCATATACCCTTGATACCAACATTACAACTAAGGTAATAAACATATCCATTACCTCCAAAAATTTCCTTGTGCTCTTTTGTGTGTGTGTGCTTTTTTATTAAGTAGTAAGAACATTGAACAAGAAATCTATCCTCTTAACAGATTTTTAAGTGCACAATATAGTATTGTTAACTATGGGCATATTGTCGTCCAGCAGATCTCTAGAACTTATTCATCTTGCACAACAGAAATTTTATACTTATTGAAGAACAATTCTCCATTTCTACCTTCCCCCAGCCTCTGGCAACCACTATTCTTTGCTTCTGTGAGTCTATTTTAGATACCTCATATAAGTGGAATCATGCAGTATCTGTCTTTTTGTGACTGGCTTATTTCATCTGGCATAATGTCTTCTAGGTTCATCCATGTTATCACAAATGGCGGGACTTTCTTCTTTTTAAGGCTGAATAATATTCCATTGTATATATATTTTCCATTTTCTTTATCCATTCATCTGTCGGTGGTCATTTGAGTCATTTCCATATCTTGGCTTTTGTAAATAATGCTGCAATGAACAGGAGGGTTTTGTCTAGACTTTTTTCTTGCCTCTTTACAACTTGTTTTGCAAAGTCGAAGTCAAATTTGACCTCTTCTGTGACCTCTTCCCCCACTTTCCACTCCACTGTGATTTTTTTGTTCTCTGAATTCCAACTGTGTGTCATTCATACACTACACTGTGACACCTTGCTCGTTAAAGATCTTTAACATTTACTTTGTATGTGGTCTTCTAACTTTTTGGATATGGCTTTCATGTCTAACATTCCTGTGAGGTAGAAACCACCCAGTCTTCTAACTTGCTTCATTTGATGTTCTATGTGCATCATAATATTAATAGCTGATACTTGGGTAGCACTTACTGTGGACAGGTGATAATTTGACTGTTTTATGTGTATTAATTTGTTTAATCCTCACAAGAACTTCAGGAAATGGTGGTTCTTCCCCTTTCTATCCATAATACAACAAAACTATAGAGAGGTAAAGTAAATTGCCTGAAGTGACACAGTCAGTAAGTGCTAGAAGTAGCATTTGGACTCAGGTATCTGGCTCTGAGTTCTTGCTTTTATGCACTATGTCAACATGAACTAGTTACCCACTGGCAGATGACATGGACCAATCAATCACTGACAGATGCAAAGGAGAGTACCACATACACCTGTCTATAGAGAATTTGTCAGAACTGCAGACAATGTTGGAAGACATTGTTTTTAATTAGTTTCCATTTATTTTGTAATAAAGATCAACAACCAGAAAAACAACATAGTGATGATGATACAAATATAAAAGAAGACAAATTAGACAGAAATTTACTACCTCATCAACCTAAAAAGTTATTTTTTCTTACAGTACTTACTCATGTTAAATTCATGTTTAACGTAGTTATGATTATAGTGTAAATATCATTTTGTATTGGTCTTTATGTGCTTACCATTATGTCATAAATATTGACATGTTGCTACAGAGATAAATATTATATTTTTAATTGTCTGGATAATATATCTTCAAGTCGATGCTTAGGACTGCTGTTTTTTTTTTTTTATTATTACTGTTATACTTTAAGTTCTAGGGTACATGTGCACAACGTGCAGGTTTGTTACATATGTATACATGTGCCATGTTGGTGTGCTGCACCCTTTATCTCGTCATTTACATTCGGTATATCTCCTAATGCTAGCTCTCCCCGCTCTCCCCACCACATGGCAGGCCCCAGTGTGTGATATTCCCCTTCCTGTGGCTTAGGACCTCTGTTTTTCAACCTTTGGTTGTTTCTAATTTTTTACAATGAGTATTTTAATTAGTAAAGATTCAAAACAATTTTTACATTTTGAATTATTTTCTTGGTATAAGTCACCATGAATATGATTTCTAGTAATATGTGTATTTTTATGACTTTTGATAAGTATTGCTGAATTGTCTAAGCTTATAGCCCACTAATAATTCATCTACACCAGTTTTACCACAACTTTGCCAGAATTTGTTCATTTAATTAATTTTCCCCTAATAAATTAATTGGTATTATGCACTATTTCATTGGTGTTTTAATTTATATTTCTTTGATCATCACCAAGGCTAAATATTTTCTTTACATATTTATTTACTAAGTATATTTCAATTTTTTTGTAAGCTGTTAATGTTTTTATTAGTCACAAGAGAATTTGTATGTGTTTTCTATATCATTAAGCATATATTATACAACATTTTATGTAACATATGGATGGATCTTTTATCATGTTTGATGTAAATTTTTTGATAGACCTTAAAATAAAAATTTAAGTTAAAATACCTTCCTTCGAAGGCTTCCTAGTTCGCAGTAACTTCTCAGGTAGTATACTTCATAAATACTTCTTGGAGTCAGGCTGATGTCATTTTTTGCCCCTGCTGCCTTTCTTTCATGGTGGATTCCAAAGTCACATACCTGGAAACTCTGACACTGAACAAATCTGGCATTGGTCCTTTACAAACAAAGGAGTTTTTAGCAGAAATATATGCCATTGATACAGTAGCTCTTGGCAGCTTGTCAAGTAAAACACCCACTTGCTTTGTGTGTTAAAATGATGATTCATTTGTTTCTGTCCTGGATTATTATCTGCTGTTTGTACCTGTAGTAAGCCCATGCAGCAGGACTTTTGGAAGAAAAGAGTTGACCACAAGCCAACACAAAATGACTTCAGCTTTTCACACATGGACCCTTCATGATTACATCAGAATCAGTTTTATAGTAGAAGTGGTATTTGGGTTTGCTCGGCCGAAAAGTTTTTGGTGTAAATAACTGAAAAGCAAGTCAGGCACATGTCCTGTGCTAGTCACTTAACTGCTGAGTTTGTTAAAGGAGCATTTACTAAAGGCTATGAAGAGACCATTGTATTAAGTTTAATGGAGGTAAAAAGAGAAATTCAGACTCATTAACAAAAAAATGTTATAGTCTAGTTGGAGAAACAACACATGACATTGACACATGAGCTGTCATGAGACTTATTATGAAAAAAACGTGTAAAAGAAGATAGGGTATGAATTGCTTAATTGCTAAGAGCATGAGTTTTGGGGATCAGACTGCTTAGTTAAGATAGAGTGTCATGATTCTCTAGCTGTGTGTCCTGGACAAGTTATTTTATCCTGTGGCACCTCAGTTTCCTCATCTGTAAAAGGGTGTTAATAAAGGAGCCTACACAGGAATAAATGAAATAATACACTAAAGTGTTTAGAACAGTTCCTGACACATTAGAAGCATACAGTTAATGCAAATGATTATTGATTTAGTATAAATATTGGAAGGGTGTCAAATAAGGAGGTTACTAGAATGAAATAGGCTTAATTATAGAAGTATTCTTGTAGAAGGTGTTTTAATACAGGATTGCCAGGGATGAAAAGTATATACTGATATGTATAAGGTAAAAGACTCTTCCATATTGAAGGAATGATCCATGAAAAGAAATGAACTGGGTCCATAATGCTGACAGAAAAGCAAATTGGCTGAGTTTAGTGCTAATAGGAATTTAGTGAAAAATGTATCTAATTGGTAGGACATGATACGATTACAATGTCAAACATGTTGAAACCTCAGTTTTTCCTTTTGGAAGATGGATATGGTAATAACTGCCTAGGAGAACATGAAGCAAAGTACCTTTACCTATTTTTTTTTTTTTGCATGTAAGCTACATGTAGACAAATAATAGTACCATGAATATTAAAAGTTTTATTCTAATTTGTGGATTTTTTTGTTTCCATAATGTAAAAATCTGACATTTGGATATGTGTGTGTATATATATATGTAATTTATATGAAAAACAATAGATTGTATTTATCAAGTCTTTTCTATGTTCTAGGCCCTGGGCATTTATTTCGCCTAATCCTTACAACAATCCCATAAGGCAAGTAATATCGTTAAATCGTACAGCCAGAAAGCAGTCTGGATTCAACCCAGATCTGTCTGATGATGGAACCAGACTGTACCAAATGGTTTAAAATTTCTCTATGGGAAAAAGCTAAATGTATAAAAGGAATTAATTGGATGTTTGAATTTCGGTGCAACTTAAATGAGAAGTAGAAGATCAGTAATGGAGGCCAGTGTGGTTGGAGAGGACTGAATGAGAAAAAGCCATAGGAGATGGAATCATGTAGAATCTCAGAGGTCACAGTAATGGCTTTGGCTTTTACTCTGAGTGAGATAGGAAGCCATTGGAGGGTCGTGAGCAGAGGAGGAACATGATTTATCTGACCTAATGTTTTATTTACTTACATTTATTTATTTATTTTGAGATGGAGTCTCGCTCTGTTGCCCAGGCTGGAGTGGAGTGGTGTGATCTCGGCTCACTGCAACCTCCACCTCCTGGTTCAAGTGATTCTCCTGCGTCAGCCTCCTGAGTAGCTAGGTTTACAGGCACTGCACCACCACACCTAGCTCATTTTTTTTTTCTTTTGTATTTCTAGTAGAGACAGGGTTTCACCACATTAGCCAGGCTGGTCTCCAACTCCTGACCTCAGGCAATCCTCCTATCTTGGCCTCCCAAAGTGCTGGGATCACAGGTGTGAGCCACTGCGCCCCACCGTACCTAACATTTTAAAAGGACCATTCTGGCTGCATTTGATAGACTGAAGGTGGTCAAAGGAGGAAGCACAGAGACGGGTTAGGAGGGATTGCAGTGATTCAGCTGAGAGATGATGATGGTTTGGGTTAGAGTGGTAGCAGTGGGAGCAGTGAAATATGATTGATTGCATTCTGGATATTTTTTCTAGAATTTATTGATGGAGTATATGTAGGGTGTGAGGGAAAGACAGAACCCAAGGGTGGCATAGTATTTATCAAGTGCGCTTATACATCACTAGTATGGATGTCATTTATTTTTAAATGCAGCTATCTGGAACATATTCAACTTAGAAATAAGTCTCTTAGAAATAACCAAAAAGTCTCTTCAAAGCCAGCAAAACAGAGCGCACATTGTACTAACATTATGTACTCACAAAAGACTTGGTTCCTCTTTATTCATATCTGCGTCACAGTTCCAATTAATGTCATCATTTTATCTTTTCTTATAAGATATTAGAAACAGTAGATCAGAAGGGAAAGAGAAGTGTTTCCAGATTTGGAAAAACTTCTAGTCACCAGAAATAATAGCTGATGCCAAGAATAAAGACAAAAACAACTAAAACAAAATAAAAACATAAAAAGCAGAGAGCCCGAGGATACTTTGTACAGGACCTAATGTTTCTCACCACCCTAGAAGCCTCTGTTAAAATAGAAATGGGTGTTTGTAATGGTCATTGTGCCATTAAAATCAGGGTAGATTATGTTATGAATTTTTTGGTCTAAGAGGCAGAGAGGTAACATTGTATATGTTTTGCCTTTAAAATAATGAAATGTGTTGGAGTTCCTTCCCCTCATCAATTTCTAGGGCAAGCACAGTCAATATTCTGCTAGATGTACAGAGGTCTGATTCTGAATTATGATCTCCTTCTCTACCCTAGAGAACTGGCTTACAAACCAGAAGAAAGTATAGAGGGCCTTTCCACTTCATTTTCTTTTTTTTTTTTTAGTTCTCCCACTTTTATTTATTTATTTATTTATTTATATTTTATTTTTTATTATTATACTTTAAGTTCTAGGGTACATGTGCATAACGTGCAGGTTTGTTACATATGTATACTTGTGCCATGTTGGTGTGCTGTACCCATCAACTCGTCAGCACCCATCAATTCGTCATTTATATCAGGTGTAACTCCCAATGCAATCCCTCCCCCCTCCCCCCTTCATTTTCTTTTAAAATTGGAACCTAGCTCAAGCCCCATCAATGAATTCTGTTTTCTTTTTTTCTGGAGTCTTTCTTAACACATTCCAAAGGCCTACAGATGCCCCCAAAGCTCTCAATAAGCTTCAAAGACTCCTAAGACCAAATTCCTTCAAAGTTTTGTTTTAAGTCAATACTGCAGACTAAAAAGCCATACATTTTCTTTTTTTAGTCAGATATTTCAATACCATTTATTAAATAATTTGTCGTTTTTCCAATGACTTTTTTTCATCCAAATATTTATTATTATTTTTAACTTTTAAGTTCAGGGGTACAAGTGCAGGATTGTTACATAGGTCAATTTGTGCCGTAGGGGTTTGTTGTACAGATTATTTTATCACTCAGCTATTAAGCTTAGTACCCATTAGTTTTTTTTCCTGGTCCTCTCCCTCCTCTCACCCTCCACCCTCTGAAAGGCCCCAGTGAGTGTTGTTCCTCCCTATGTATTCAAGTGTTCTCATCATTTAACTCCCACTTATAAGTGAGAACATGCAGTATTTGGCTTTCTGTTCCTGTGGTAGTTTGCTAAGAATAATGGCCTCCAACTCCATCCATGCCCCTGCAAAGGACATGATCTCATTCTCTTTTATGGCTGCATATTATTCCATGGTGTATATGTACCACGTTTTCTTTATCCTGTCTATCTTTTATTTTTGAGTCTCACTCTGTCTCCCAGGCTGGAGTGCAGTGGTACAGTCTTGGCTCACTAAAACTTCCACCTCCCGGGTTCAAGCAATTCTCATGCCTCAGCCTCCCAAACAGCTGGGACTACAGGTGTGTGCCACCACACATGGCTAAGTTTTGTATTTTTAGTAGAGACAGGGTTTCACCATGTTGTCCAGGCTGCTCTCAAACTTCTAACCTCAAGTGATCCACCTGCCTCAGCCTCCCAAAATGCTGGGATAATAGATGTGAGCCACCAGGCCAGGCCTTTATCTAGTCTTCCATTGATGGGCATTTAGGTTGATTCCATGTCTTTGCTATTGTGAATAGTGCTGCAATGAACATATGTGTGCATATGTCTTTTAATAGAATGATTTGTTTTCCTTTGAGTTTATACCTAGTAGTGGGATTGCTGGGTTGAATGGTATTTCTGTCTCTAGGTCTTTGAGGAATCACCACAATGTCTTACACAATGGTTGAACTAATTTATACTCCCACCAACAGTGAATAAGTGTTCCAGTTCCTCCAAAACCTTGCCAGCATCTCTTATTTTTTTGACTTTTTAGTAATAGCCATTCTGACTGGTGTGAGATGGTATCTCACTGTGGCTTTGATTTACATTTCTCTAATGATCAGTGATGTTGGGCTTTCTTCTCATATGTTTGTTGGCCGCATAAATGTCTTCTTTTGAAAAGTGTCTGTTCATGTCCTTTGCTCTCTTTTTTATGGCTTTTTTTTTCTTGTAAATTTGTTTAAGTTCTTTATAGATGCTGAATATTAGGCCTTTGTTGGATGCATAGTTTGCAAAAATTTTCTCCCATTCTGAAGGTTGTGTGTTTACCCTGTTGATAGTTTCTTTTGCTAGGTAGACGCTCTTTAGTTTAATTAGATCTTATTTGTCAAGTTTTGCTTTTGTTGCAATTGCTTCTGGTGTCTTTGTCATGAAATCTTTGCCTGTGCTATGTCCTGGATAGTATTGCCTAGGTTGTCTTCCAGAGTTTTTATAGTTTTGGGTTTTACATTTAAGTCTTTGATCCATTTTGAGTTAATTTTTGTATATGATGTAAGGAAGGGATCCAGCTTCAGTCTTCTGCATATAGCTAGCCAGTTATCCCAACACCATTTATTGAATAGGGAATCCTTTCCTCATTGCTTACTTTTGTCAGATTTGTCAAAGATAAGGTAGTTGCAGGGGTATGATCTTATTTCTGGGTTCTCTATTCTGTTCCATTGGTCTATGTGTCTGTTTTTGCACCAGTACCATGCTGTTTTGGTTACTGTAGCCCTATTGTATAGTTCGAAGTCAGGTGATGCCTCCAGGTTTGTTCTTTTTGTTTAGAATTGCCTTAGCTACTTGGGCTCTTTTTTGGTTCTATATGAATTTTAAAAGAGTTTTCTCTAGTTCTGAGAAGAATGTCAATGGTAGTTTGATAGGAATAGCATTGATTCTATAAACTGCTTTGGGCAGTAAGGCCATTTTAATGATATTGATTCTTCCTATCCACAAGCATGAAATGTTTTTCCATTTGTTTGTGTTAACAAATGTTTTCCATTTGTTTGTGATTTCTTTGAGCAGTGTTTAGGAGTTCTCCTTGTAGGGATCTTTTACCTCCCTAGTTAGCTGTATTCCTAGGTAATTTATTCTTATTTTCTCATTCAAGAAACCTCTAATTTCAAATCTTCTGTCTCTAAACCTCTCTAGCTGCCCATTTCTGGTTCCATCTCTCCTACTAGTGACCATACCCCATACCCCCCTGTCTTTTTTTTTTTTCCTTTTCTCAGAGCCTTGCTCTCTTGCCCAGGCTGCAGTGTAGTGGTGCAATCTTGGCTCACTGCAACCTGGGCCTCCCAAGTTCAAGCGATTCTCCCACTTTGGCCTCCCGAGTAGCTAGGATTACAGGTGCACATCACCATGCCCAGCTAATTTTTTTGTATTTTTAGTAAAATCAGGGTTTTGGCATGTAGGCCAGGCTGGTCTTGAATGTCTGGCCTCAAGAAGTGATCCACCTGCTTTGGACCTCCCAAATTGCTAGGATCACAGGCATGAGCCACCACACTCAACCCCCCAACCCCCTACTACCTCCTGCTCTTAATCGCTAATCAGGCTGTCTACATTGCTCTGGATTCTGCATGTGGACTTTGTCCTTTCTCCAAATCCGCTTCATTTTTTTCTCTGCTTTCTAATGCTTCTTTCTAAGCAAGGTGAGATAAATGGAGTAGGAAGTAGGGCAACTATAACCTTCATTATCTAGAAAATTCACTTAGGTGGAATAGCTCATTTTCTGACAAGATAAATGAGTGGAGTATTATTGGTTATAGATAATATATGAAGACATGTTTCACCTGATTATTTCTTTCAGATTTAGTTTTATCAACAAAAATAAATTTCACCTATTTTTAGACAAACATGGACTACAGTCATGACCAGGGAATCTGTATTGTGATTCTCAGATGCTTCATTTCACAGGGTGTTTAAAATGTTGAGTTAAATATCATCTTTTCTTTTTCTTAAAGAATTTCCTGACCGTGAGAGTCCTGGGGATGAAGAGATTAGAGGATTTTACTGAATTTTAGATAAAGTAAGGTAATGTTTGGTTGATGTTGTAAAAATGTAAGACTCTAAAATCAGCTGAAAGCTGTGCGTGGTGGCTCACACCTGTAATCCCAGCATTTTGGGAGGCCAAAGTGGGTGGATCACTTAAGGACAGGAGTTCAAGATTGGCCTGGTCAATACGGTTAAACCCTGTCTCTACTAAAAACACAAAAATTAGCTGGGTGTGGTGGTGGGTGCCTGTAATCCCAGCTACTCAGGAGGTTGAGGCAGGAGATTCACTTGAACCCGAGAGGCAGAGGTTGCAGTGAGCCAAGATTGCGCCACTGCACTCCAGCCTGGTGGCACACACACACACACTCACACACACACACACACACACACACAGAAATAAATAAGTAAATTGATCTGCCAGTGTAAGAACTTTTCTCAAAAGACAACCAAGAGATTTCTTATTAAGGTAAGGTGAAGACCTTGTCGTTTTCCTTCTGTTGTCTCAGCATTTCTGGCTGGAAGACAGACGTGCAAAGAGGTACAAAACTCTTCAGTTACAAGCAAAATAATATAGGAAGCACGGATGATGAAGCACATGCATCTGCTCTTTAAACCAGCAGGATGTATTTATCTCTGACTCATTGCACTGTGCTTCCCAGGATATAATAAAATGTGGCATAGAATAAGGGGGCAAAGGGAATAGAAGGGGCTATCTATTAGGTTCTACTTTTACTCTATGTCTGACACTTTCCCTATGTTATTATATTTATTCCTCACAAGAACCCCAGAAAGAAGATGTTATTATGATCCCCATTGTTTGGGCAGTGAAACAAGCTCTTACGATCAAAGAGCTTTTACAACTTGCTCCAGGCCACGCAGATGAGCTGCAGAATCAAATTTCCAGTCCAGTCTGGGTTCAAAGCTTATGGCTCTCCCACTACTCCAGTACGTAGGGCTGAAATAGCAATGCACAGCCTTATCCGTTATCCGCGAGACTGCTGGCTTCCCCCCAGACTCCCCTGAAGGCTTGCAGGAACAGCTGTGTGGGAGAACGCTCACAGCTGTACTATAGGTCTGCTCTTCCCAAAGCATGACCTGAGCAACACTGCTAGCCTCTTGAGATGTTCCTTGATGAAAAGCTTCTGTGATCAAATACAAACACTGCATTCTATGTCTCCAAGCTGATTACTGGTTCCAAAAAACCTCATAGTAAAGAAACTTTAAACACTTTCCCCCAAACTTAGTTTTCTTCTAACACTTTTAACCTGTGGAATTGGTGTTCTGTGGAGCATACCTTAGGAAATGCTATTTAGGATGAGTCTATTACAACTTGGGATGTCAGCTCCCTGAGGGCAGTGGTGTCATCTACTTTCAGTATCTACAGTGCCTGTCACAGAATAGGGGTCAATGTTTGTTAAATAAATAACTTTGTGATGTAAACTAATTATACCGCTCACTCCACCTACTCCAGACAGATCTACCTGAGATGAAGGAACAGCCCATACCTGTGCTTACTTAATGCCTAAGGTGGAAGATCATTCATCCTTCAATACATATTGTGTTTAAGATTATGCAGACCATCTCTACTTATCTTGTGAGGCACATGGGAAACTCAATCAATCCTCACATTGCGCTCGGAAGAGGGAATGGAAACGAGAAAGCCATTTGTTAAATGTCTACTAAATGTCTTCTACTAAAAGGAAAGGCACCTTTTCTGTGGTATTTTATTTAACCTTCCTCACAGCCTTAACATGTAAGTCTAGTTGTCCCATCTTTAGAGATGATAACACACCCTCAGAGAAACCAAGGAACTAGCCAAGATACATATCCAACCAGCATGTCAGAATTTGAATCCAGGTCAGTTTGACTTCAAAATCCACGTGTGCTCTGCCCTATCATATCCTGCCCCTAGGTAGGAAACTGGATTTGAATGGATTACACATTTTTTATTTTGAGACTTTGATGTGCCTTAAATATATTGTGGATATTAATTTGTAATAATTGTTAGAAGGAAGCTCACAGGCATGACTCAATTACTTTTATTTTGGTTGTGGGCGCTCTACTTTCTTTTTTTTTTTTTTTAAACAAAACAAGATAAATTTGTTTCTACCATTCTAAAGCCTGGAGTTGTAAGTTATGTGGAAGTGCTCTGCAGGTGTGCATGTTGTGTTACCATGCTGCTTTTTCAGACACAATCTCCTTGTTCTTTTCTTAGTTGAACTTCATTACCTGTACCAATCCTGTAAAACAACAAAACTTACTGATTTGGTTTAGAAGGGCTGGTCAGAAATGGCAGTCTCTGATTAAAGACCTAAACCAACTTGGAGAAAATTATACTGTATTCAATGTACATTTTTGCTCGACAGGCAATGTCTGAAGGTGTGTATGGGGTAATTACCCACAGAAAAGATAGGCTGGAAAAACACGAAAATGAGTTTCTCCAAACCAGAGAAATGAATCATTAGCAGAAAGCAAACCAGATGAGTTAGCATACCTTAAATTTTAAGGTCTTCATGAATCAATTAAGAGATTAGAACTAGAGAAGCATTTTAAAGAGCATGATCAAAGAATATTTTTGAGATAAAAATATGTAAAAGAATTAGGAAATGTAAATTTGTCAAGTAGTATCATTTGTCCAGATAATTCCTGTAGATATATACAACTGCTAATGATGTCTGTAAATGAATACAAAACTAATAAAAATTAATATTAATGAGCTGTTAGAATGTGCTGAGCATACAATAATCACTTGACATGCATTATCTCATTTAAAACTTGGAAGTTCTGTAAAACAATGCAAATATTCTTCTGAATGATAATTATAACCAAAGCTGGGGAGGAATTTCTCCAGTTATCAGGGCAAGTATCTTCCTTATTGATCTCACACCTGGCTGGCTTCACTTATATATGTTACCTACCTTGCCTGGGTAGGCATTTTGGTTTCTTTTACACCTGACCTAAATCTTAAGTGCTTTTATTTCACTATAACATACAGGATAAATATGACTAAATTGTCTTCAACTCACAGAGCAGTATGCGGTTTAGACCATTATAAGCTATAAGAACAAAATATGCTTCTTAATTAATTAAAGCAAAATAGATGCATTTTCAGGCCTCATGGGGTTGGAATGTGATCCAAGACTGTGTGATAGCTCTGGTATCTGCCAGCAGCTTCAGTGACTTAACGGGCACTGTAGCTTTCTTTAGTGACAGCCACCCTTATGGAGACACAGTTATTCTCTGTCCCTGTTTTAAGTGATCCAGCTGTTAGTAACTACCTCTTCCTGAGTCTGATTGTTCTGTTTAGGAAGCCCATATTTGGCAGAGTTTTTGAGTCAGTGCATCTCATGGACTGTTGGCCAGGAAAAGTATCCATCTCTAGTCCAATCAGTTGTGGCAGGAGGGCAGGATGGAATGGCATAAAGCATGATTTAAAAACCTTCTAAAAGCGACGTGGGCCTGAAAGGCATTTTGCAACTCCCAGAAATAGGTTTCCACTGTTACACACCTGTCCAGAATAAGCTTCCTGACACAATGGTTGTATTAAAAAACAAAGTTAAAACTAGATGACTATTTTATTAATTTATAATAAGCAGAGTTCTCTCTCTAGTCAGACTATTCATAGTCACTTTAGTATTTCCCTATAGAAAGATCAACATCAATATCAAAATCATAATCATATAATTTTGTGTGAACACAGGTGTTAGATGGCAAAAAAACAAAACAAAACAAAACAAAACAAAAAAATCCCAAACCTGACACATGGCTCATGACAGGGACATATCATATAGCTCATGATAGGGCTGGATATGCCACTGGTCCTGGAATATCTGGAGTTCCTTGGCTACAATCTCCTGCATCTTTCTCACATTTGAGATGGCCTTACAAATGGTTTGGTTCACTGAAAACAGCTCCTTTAGTGGGTGATGTTTGGCTAGACACTACTAGTGATGGTCTCCATGATTTTTTTTCCCCCAAGAATAGTGTTTTTTTTTATTTTTTATTTTATTTTATATATATTTTTTGAGATAGAGTCTCTCTTTTTCACCCATGCTGGAGTGCAGTGGTGCAATCTCGGCTCACTGCAACCTCCGCTTCCCAGGTTCAAGTGATTCTCCTGCCGCAGCCTCCTGAGTAGCTAGGATTACAGGTGCCCGGCACCATACCCAGCTAACTTTTGTATTTTTTAGTAGAGATAGGGCTTCCGCATGTTGGCCAGGCTGATATTGAACTCCTGACCTCAGGTGATCTGCCCGCCTCAGCCTCCCAAAGTGCTGGGATTACAGGCGTGAGCCACTGTGCTCAGCCTAAGAATGGTGTATTAATCAGGGTTTTCCAGAGAAACCAATAAAGGTATAGTTATATATAGAAAGACATTGAACACATATAGAAAGGAATTGGCTCACTTGATGATGGAGGCTGACAAATTCCAAGTTCTGTAGTTTGCAATCTGGAGACCCAGAAATGTCCATGGTGTAGTCCTAGTCTCCAAGCTGGCAGGCTTGAGACCCAGGGGAGCTGATGTCTCAGTTGAAGTCTAAAGGCAGGAAAAATCTAATGTCCAGCTAGAAAATAGGCAGGAGGAGTTCTCCTTTCTTCTCAGATGTCAGCCTTTTTGTCCTAGTTAGGCCTTCAATTGATTGAATGAGGCTCACTCACATTGGAGAGGGCAATTTGCTTTACTCAATCAACTGATCTGAATGTTAATCTCATCCAGAAACACCCTCACAGACACACCCAGAATCATGTCTGACCCTGGTGCCCAGTCAAGTTGACATGCAAAATTAACCATCACAGATGGTGTTTAATGTTTTAATTTATAGCTAAATAAATGTTAATTTTTTTCAAAATAAAAATATCTTTTTTTTATTATAAAAGTAATATATGGCCTTCCTTAGTACTTCCAGTCACAAGCCTTTGCCCAGCCCAGCCCAGCTGAGTCTCTGGTTGTTTATAGTGCCATTGTGGTTGTGAGACCCGAGGTATAGTGCGTGTGCAAATTTTTGTCCCCCAGGACTGTGACACAACCACAGCCAAGGCCAGCATTCCAGGGTCTACCTGGGATGGCAGGACCAATATGGAGCTCTTAAAGTGTATGAAGCAGAATTCAGAATCTGCATTTGAAGAAAAGGTCTATTAAGATTTTCTCATCCACATGCCGTCCTGTGGGGTGGTGGTTCTCAAAGTGCGGTCTATGAACTCACAGAGGTCCCTGAGACTCTTTTGTGGGTCCTGAGGTCAAAATTGCTTTTATAATGATAGAGTTGATCTTTCAGCAACATGGGTTTGAACAGTGTGGGTCCACTTATTAGTGAATTCTTTTCAATAAAGATATTGAAAAAATTTTTTTAGAGGAAGTGACCAAGATGGCCGACTAGAAGCAGCTAGTGTGTGTGGCTCCATGGGGAGGAGTGGAAGCGGCGAGTAAATACAGCACCTTCAACTGAACCATCCAGGTACTCACATTGGGACTAATGGAAGAAACAACTTGACCCACAGAGAATGGAAAAAAGCAAGGCAGGACGACGGCCCACCCAGCAGCAACATGGAACCAAGGGAACCTCCCCTCACTCAGGGAAGTGGTGGGTGAATATGCCACCCTGAGAACTCACAATTTTCCCATGGATCTTTGCAACCCTCAGGTCAGAAGATCCCCTCATCAACCCACTTCACCAGGCCCTTCAGAGCTACGTGGAGTTTTGGCATAGCAGCTGCTCAGGCACTTGTGGAGACCTGTGAGCCTTAGATACTTGGTCTCTCCAGGCTTCCTAGCAAAAAAAGCTGCAACATCGGCAAAGTGGGAGGTTAGACCCCTGTAAAACCCCTAGGAAAGAGGCTGAATCCAGGGAGCTAAGCAGCAACAGTCTCTAGGCCCCACTTCCACAGCACCTCACAGGCTGAGACCCACTAACTTGGAATTCCAGTTAGCCACTGGTAGCAGTGTTGCACCTCCCTGGGACGGAGCTCCCAGGGGGAAGGGTGGGCCATCGTCATCTTTGTTGTTTGGGCAAGTTAGCCATTCTAGCCTTCTGTCTTTGGAGAATCCAAGCTGACCAGGGGTGGAAGGGATGCCCCAGCATAGCACAGATGCTCTGTGAGAACATGGCCAGACTGCTTTTTAAAGTGAGTCTCTGATTTCATTCCTCCTTACTGGGCAAGACCTCTCTACCATGGTTGCCAGCAACCCCTGCCACTGCTTTCTGGCCAACAGAAATTTGAAACCTCCCTGGGATGGAGCTCCCAGAGAAAAGGGTGGGCTGCTATCTTTGCTGCTTGGGTGACTTAACTATTCTGGCCTTCAGGCTTTGGAGTGTCTGAGGTGACCAGGGGCTGAAGTGTACCCCTAGCACAGCACAGCTGCTCTACAAAAATGTGGCCAGACTGCTTTTTAAAGCAGGTCCTTGATCCCATTCCTACTCTGTGGGTAGGACCACACAACTGGAGTCTCCATCCACCTCCTACAGGTGTGCTCAGGCTGGCAACAATTCTGTACCTGGGATAGAGCTGCCAGAAGGAGGGGCACGCTGCCATTTTGCTGTTTGACAGCTTTCACTGGTGATAACTCCAGGTACTGGAAAATCGGAGGTGACTAGAGACTGGAGAGAGCCCCCAGTATGCAGCAGCAGTCCTATGGAAAAGTGGCCAGGCTGTTAGATGGGTCCCCGTTCCCATATCTCTTTACCAGGCAAGTCTTCCAAGCCTGAGCCTCCAGATACCCCTCACCAGAGCTACTGAGCTGGTAACAACTCAGCAACTCCCCGAACAGAGCCTCTGGGGCAACTGAAAGCCTCTCTGCCATTGCCTCTGCAATGAAACTGCCCTTGATGCCCTGGGACTGGCTAAGAAGCAAAGACCCTAAGTGCCATATCCATACCTCCAACAAGATGCAATTGACTCAAGGAGAGGAGGTCAGTCCATCTCCCATGGGTTCCACACCCCCCACTGCTTGTCACCAGAAAGGGAACGCCTGGCTTAGGCCTACAGTACAGACCCTTCATCCTGGGTTGATTGCACTGAGTGATTATTGACCTGCATCTCTGTAGTGTGGAGCCCCCAGGAGACAAGAAAAAGATGCTTGGACACAACCACTACTAAGGTCTCTTCCTTTGCTGCCTCCAAGTTGGGGAAGAAATATAAACACTGAGATTGCTCCAGAGCTGTAGTGGGTAGCCAGGAGTGCCAAACCATGATCTACAGCTAGCACTCAAGGGAGAGAGGAACTCACACTTTCAGAGCATTGAGAGGAAACGCAGCTGCAGCTGTGAGGAAACATAGGGGAACCACACAACAGAGCTAGAGTCTACCAACTGACCAATAAGCCTATATGCCACCTACTGAATCACACCCCAAAGCTTCAACACTAAAAATACCTTGCTAACACACCCACCTCTGAAACCAGAGACAAGAAGTCAGTTTCATATAAAGACCCTGTATAAAGCCTTAGCCTGGTGAAAACATCTAGGAAAGAAGTCTATTGACTGTACTCAATCTACAATGCAGTTAAAGGAACTCCCATATGCAGGGATGAGAAAGAATCAATGCAAGAACTTTGGTAACTCAAATGGCTAGAGTGTCTTGTGTCTTTCAAATGACTGCACCAGTTCTCCAACAAGAGTTCTTAACCAGGCTGAACTGGTTGGAATGACAGAAGTAGAATTTGAAATATAGATAGGAACAGATTCAGTAGGATGGCAAAACCCAATCCAAGGAAAACAAGAATCACAATAAAGCAATACAGGAACTGAAGGACAAAATAGCTGGTATAAAAAATAACCGAACAGGTCTGACAGAGCTGAATAACACAGTACAAGAATTTCACAGTGCAATCACAAGTATTAACAGCAGAATAAACCAAGCTGAGAGAAGAATCCCAGAACTTGAGGACTGGTTCTCTGAAATAAGATAGTCATAAAATGGAATGAATGAAAACTTTGAGAAGTATGGGATTATGTAAAGAGGACAAATCTATGAACCACTGGCATCCATGAAAGGGAGGGGGGAAAGAAAACAAATTGGAATACATATTTTGGGATATCATCCATCATAAAAACTTCCCCAACTTTGCTAGAGAGACCAACAGTCAAATTCAGAAAGTACAGAAAACTCCTGCAGGATTCTACACAAGAAGAGCATTACCAAGACACATAATCATCAGATTTTTCAAGGTTGACATGAAAGAATGTTAAAAACAGGTAGAGAGAAAGGGCAGATCACCTACAAAGGGAACACTATCAGGCTAACAGTGGACATCTCAGCTGAAATCCTACAATCCAGAAGAGATTGGGGGACTATAATCAACATTCTTAAAGAAAAAAAATCTTCAACCTAGAATTTCATATCCAGCCAAACTAAGCTTCCTAAGCAAAGCAGAAATAAGATCCTTTACAGATAAGCAAATGTTAGGGGAGTTTGTTACCATCAGAACTGCCTTACAAGAGATCTTGAAAGGAGCACTAAATATAGAAAGGAAAGACTGCTACTAGCAAATACAAAAACACACTTAGTCACACAGACCATTGTCACTAGAGAGCAACCACACAAATAAGCCAACATAATAACTACCTTACAACACAATGACAGGATCAAATCCACACATATCAATACTAACCTTGAATGTAAATGGGCTAAATGCCCCACTTAAAAGGCACAAAGTGGCAAGCTGAATAAAAAAGCAAGACCCAAAGGTATGCTGTCTTCAGGAGATCCATTTCACATGAAATGACATCCATAGTCTCATAATAAAGGGATGCAGGAAAGTCTACAAAGCAAATGAAAAACAGAAAAAAGCAGGAAATGCATTCTTAATTTCAGACAAAACAGATGTCAAACCAACAAAGATAAAAAAAGACAAAGAAGGGCATTACATAACAGTAAAGGGTTTAATTCAACAAGAAGACCTAACTATCCTAAATATATATGCACCCAACACAGGAGCACCCAGATTTATAAAGCAAGTTCTTAGAGACCTACAAAGACACTTTGACTCCCACACAGTAATAGTGGGAGACTTCAACATTCCAATGACAGTATTAGACAGTTCATCGAGGCAGAAAATTAAACAAAGATACACAGGACCTGAACTCAACCTGAACTCAACCTTGGACCAAATTGATTTGATAGACCTTTACAGAAGTTTCCACCCAAAAACAACATAATATACATTTTTCTCATTGTTAAATGGCATATACTCTAAAATTGACCACATAATTGGGTACAAAACAATCCTCAGCAAATGTAAGAGAACTGAAAGCATACCAAATCCACTCTCAGACCACAGTGCGATAAAAATAGATGTCAAGACTAAGAAAGTTGCTCAAAACCATGGAATTACATGGAAATTACACAACATGCTCCTGAATGGCTTCTGGGTAATTAATGAAATTATGGCAGAAATAAAGAAGTTCTTTGAAACTAATGAGAACAAAGATACAACACACCAGAATCTCTGGGGGCACAACTAAGGCAGTGTTAAGAGAGAATTTCATAGTACTAAATGGCCACATCTCAAAGTTAGAAATACCTCAAATTAACAACCTAACATCACAATGGAAAGAATTGGAGAAGCAAGAGCAAACCCACCACAAAGCTGGCAGAAGACAAGAACTAACCAAAATCAGAGCTGAAATGAAGGAAATCAAGACACAAAAAACCATTCAAAATACAAACAAATCTGGCCGGGCGCAGTGGCTCACGCCTATAATCCTAGCACTTTGGGAGGTCGAGGCAGGTGGATCATGAGGTCAGGAGATTGAGACCATCCTAGCTAACATGGCGAAATCTTGTCTTTACTAAAAATACAACAAAAATTAGCCAAGCATGGTGGCGGGCACCTATAGTCCCAGCTACTTGGGTGGCTGAGGCAGGAGAATGGTGTGAACCTGGGAAGCGGAGCTTGTAGTGAGCCGATATCGCACCACTGCACTCCAGCCTGGGCGACTGAGCAAGACTCTGTCTCCAAAAAAAAAAAAAAAAAGTGTATATGTATAAAAATATACAAATCCAGGAGTTGGTTTTGTTAAAAAATTAACAAGATACATAGGCTGCTAACTAGACTAGTGAAAAAGAAAAGAGGGAAGATCCAAATAAAGGCAATTACAAATTACAAAGGGAATGTTACCACTGACCCCACAGAAATAAAAATAGCCATCAGAAACTACTACAAACACACCTATGCACACAAACTAGAAAACATAGAAGAGATGGATAAATTCTGGGACACATACACACTCCCAAGACTGAACCGGGAAGAAATTGATTACCTGACCAATAACGAGCTCCAAAATTGAATCAGTAATAAATAATCTACCAGCCAAAAAAAAAAGAAAAGCCCAGGACCTGGTGGATTCACAGCTAAATTCTACCAGATGTACAAAGAAGAGCTGGTACCATTCCCATAGAAACTCTTCCAAAAAGTTGAGGAGGGGGACTCCTCCCCAACTCATTCTATGAGGCCAGCATCATCCTGATACCAACACTTGGCAGAGACACAGCAAGAAAAGAAAACTGCGGGCCAATATCCTTGATGAACATTGATGCAAAAATCTTCAACAAAATACTTGCAAACTGAATCCGGCAGCATATCAAAAAGTGAATCCACCACAATCAAGTAGGTTTCATCCTGGGGATGCAAGGTTGGTTTGACATATGCAAATCAATAAATGTAATTCATCACATAAACAGAGCTAAAGACAAAAAACAAATGATTATCTCAATAGGTGCAGAAAAGGCTTTCAATAAAATTCAACACCCCTTCATGTTAAACACTATTAATAAACTAGGTATTGAAGGACATACCTCAAAACAATAAGAGCCATCTATGACAAATCACAGCCAACACTATACTGAATGGGCAAAAGCTGGAAGCATTCCCCTTGACAACCAGCACAAGATGCCTGCTCTCACCACTTCTATTCAACATAGTATCCGAATTCCTGGCCAAAACAGTGAGGCAAGAGAAAGACATAAAGGCCATCGAAATAAGAAGAGAGGAAGTCAAACTATCTCTGTTTGCAGATGACATGATCCTATATCTAGAAAACCTCATAGTCTTGGCCCATAAGCTCCTTCAGCTGATAACTTCAGCAAACTTTCAGAATACAGAATCAATGTACAAAAATCAATAGCATTCTTATATACCAACAATAGCCAAGCTGAGAGCCAAATCAGAAAGGGAATTCCATTCACATTTGCCACAAAAAGAATAAAATGCCCATGAATACAGTTAACAAGGAAGGTGAAAGATGTCTGCAATGAGAATTGCAAAACACTGCTCAAAGAAATCAGAGAAGACACAAACAAATGGGACAACATCCCATGCTTGTGGATAGAAAGAATCAATATCATTGAAATGGCCATTCTGCCCAAAGCAATTTACAGATTTAATGCTATTTCTATCAAACTATCATTGACTTTCTTCACAGAACTAGAAAAAATTATTTCAAAATTCATATGGAACCAAAAAGGCACCCAAATAGCCAAGGCAATCCTAAGTAAAAAGAACAAAGCTGGAGGCATCATGCTACCTGACTTCAAGTTACAGGCTACAGTAACCAAAACAGCATCGTACTTGTACAGAAACAGACACATAGACCAATGGAACAGAATAGAGAGCCCAGAAATAAGGCTGCACACTTATGACTACCTGATCCTTGAAAAGGCTAACAAGAAGCAACGGGAAAAAGACTCCCTATTCAATAAATGGTGCTGTGATAACCGGCTAGCAATAAGCAGAAGACTGGAGTTGGACCCTTTCTTTTCCCCAATACAAAAACCAACTCAAGGTAGATTAAAGACTTAAATGTAAACTCCAAAACTGTAAAAACCCTGGAAGACAACCTAGGCAATACCATCCTGGACACATGAACAAGCAAGAATTTCATGATGAAGATACTAAAAGCAATTGCAACAATAGCAAAAATTGACAAGTGGGATCTAGTTAAACTTAAGAGCTTTTGCACAGCACAAGAAACTATCAATGGAGTAAACAGACAACCAATAAAATGAGAGAACATATTTGCAAATTATGCATCTGACAAAGGTCTAATATCCAGTATATATAAGGAACTTAAACAAATTTACAAGAGAAAAATAAACCCCATAAAAAAGTGGGCAAAGGACATGAACAGACACTTATCAAAAGGAGACATATATATGGCCAACAAGCATATGAAAAAAACCTCAATATCACTGATCATTAGAGAAATACACAATGAGATACTATGTCACACCAGTCAGAATGGCTATTACTGAAAAGTCAAAAAATAACAGATGCTGGTGAGGTTGTGGAGAAAAGGGAACACTTATAAAAGGTTGGTGGGAGGGTACATTAATTCAACCATTGTGGAAAGCAGTATGGCGATTCCTCAAAGAACTAAAAGGAGAACTATCATTTGACCCAAGAATCTCATTACTGGGTATATATCCAGAGGAATAAATCATTCTACCATAAAGACACATGCATGCAAATGTCCCTTGCAGCACTGTTCATGATAGAAAAGACAGGGAATCAACCTAAATGCCCATCAATGACAGATGTATAAAGAAAATGTGGTATATACACCATAGAAATCATGTTTTTTTGCGGGAACTTGGAAGGAGCCGGAGGCTATCCTCAGCAAACTAATGCAGGAACAGAAAATACTGCAAACACTGCACATTCTTACTTATAAGTAAGAGCTAAATGATGAGAACTTATGAACACAAAGAAGGAAACAACAGACACTGGGGTCTACTTGACGGTGGGGGATGTGAGGAGGGAGAGGAGCAAAAAAGATAACTGTTGGGTACTGGGCTTAATTCCTGGATGATGAAATAATCTGTACAACAAATCCCCATGACATGAGTTTACCTATGGAACAAAACTTCAAAACTTCACATGTACCCCTCAACCTAAAATAAAAGTAAACATTTTTCTTGAGATTTGTGATATTTTGAAAAAGTTTTCAGATGAATCATGTAGCCTAGACATATTAAAAAATTAAGAAAAAGTTAGGTGTGTCATGAATGCACAAAATATATGTAGATACTACTCTATTTATGTGTTACTTGATTATGTTATTGATAAGGCTTCCAGTCAACAGTAGGCTATTAGTAGTTAAGTTTTTGGGCATTTAAAAATTACACATGAAATTTTGACTATTCAGGGTTGGCAAACTGCATTGTATAAGGATCAATTGTACTAAGAAGTTATTTGCTCTTTTTATTCTTATTCTATCACGATTGCATAGCAGTTTTCCAGAGGCTATGTGATGTGTGACACAGCAGGAGAATGAGTGCAGAAGCAGATATGAGAATCTACCTATCTTCTAGGTAGTCAGACAGTAAAGAGAGTTACAAATACGTAAAAACAGTGCTACAATTCCTACAAAAATTTTTGTGTTTTTTTGTAAAGTAATTTTGTTTTGTTTTGAAAACATGTAATTTTTCATGTAAATAGTTTATTTATGTTAACATGTATTTGGTTTATTGTTATTTTTAAGAAGTTAATTAAAATGTTAAAAAAATTTGGCCAGGTACCATGGCTTATGACTGTAATCCCAGCACTTTGGGAGGCCGAGGCAGGCGGATCACCTGAGGTACAGGAGTTTAAGACCAGCCTGGCCAACGTGGTGAAACCCCATCTCTACTAAAGATACAAAAATTAGCCGGGCATAGTGGTATGTGCCCGTAGTCCCAGCTACTCGGGTGGCTGAGGCAGGCGAATTGCTTGAACCCAGCAGGCGGCGGAGGTTGCAGTGAGCAGAGACACTTCAGCCTGGGCAACAGGGTGAGGCTGTCTCAAAAAAAATAAAAAATAAAAAAAGGTTACAAAAATTGCTTTAATCCAAGCCTGAGGTATTGTTCTTCACACCAGGGCATTAGCTGCGGGGATCTACCCGCAGAGTTTGACCTGCACGACGAATGAATAAAACGTACGCTGACACAGAGGTATTCTGCTTTGCCAGTCCTGCTGAGCGTCCAACTGCCTGCACACCAAAAGAGGTTTGTCACTGCAGCTGACCTTGAGCATCTCGCATGTCAGGCATTTATTTAGTATACAATTAACAACAGAAACTTTGAGTAAAAACACTTGTGGGTAATTAACATCGTTAAGAGAGTAGTTCTAGGAATGATTAAAGCTCAGTTACTGCGGTCTAAAGTAAATACTATTAGGGGGCAATATCTTTGGTCAATTTCCGACCCACCTGCTACCCAGGGCCATCTGGCTCAAAGGCTAGTTAATGGAGGTAGGGTAAACAGACTTAACTGGGGGAGCCTCTATTGTCTTTAATATTTACCTTATGATAATGCTCTAAGGTAAGAAGTGGCTGCCTGCAGCCTGTTCAATTATTACGAGCTATGTAACCTTTTGGCCTTCTAAAAGGTTGGTGAGTATTCTTTATAACTTCCCTTAATATTTCCTTTAAATATTTCTGCCACCATCCTGAGTGAATTACAACAAAAGCCCTTTGGGCTCCTTGGTCATTTTTAAGAGTGTAAAAGGGTCCTGAGACAAGAACATTTGAGAACCTATGTAATAGAATTTTGTTTTAACCAGTGATATAATGTAACATTGGAGAAAACACCTGGTTATGTTATGTGATTCTAATTCTGTAAAATCATAGATATACAGATGCATAGAGAAGAGACTTAAAAGAAATATATAAAAACAGTAATCATCTTTGTTAGAATTATGGATGATAAATTTTGACTACATTTCTTTTTAGCATTTCCACAATGGATGTGAATTCTTTTATTATTAAGATGAAATAGGCTGCTCTGCCTATGGAGTAGCTATTCTTTTATTCCCTTACTTAATAAATTTGCTTTCACTTAAAAAAAGATGAAATAATATATTAGATGTCATTTAAAATATAGCACATGCTGATTCTGTGGTAATGCATATATGGTAAAATAGATTAGAATGAATTATTTTAGACATTTGAGATTATTTTCAACTCTATGCCATTTAGTCCTTGAAAATAATTTCTCCCGTTTCAAAGAAGGATAAAAATCTGTCTAACCTCAGGATGAGCTTACCTCTATTTTCTCAGAACTCTTTCAAATGATTCCCTTGTGGAGAAAATTTCTGCAGAGAAGAGGACTGAAAATTAGACATGAGGTCAGAACAAAATGATAATGCAAATCTGAAGATACAATTCTGGGAACCTCCGTTCTGGGATTTCTCATGTTGCAACTCATGTAATTGCATTCACTCCTATTAGGTTGTTGCTATGTCATTGATAGTTACATTGGAATGCACAAATTTAATTAATAAATCCTTTTAGTCATTTATAAACACATACTGGATGATTTTTGTTAGTATGCTCAGATGCTGCGATTACAAAGGTGAATAATCATGGCCTCTTTTCTCAAGGAACTTACAGTTTGTGAGAGAATCAGACATATAAAGAATCAGTTAAGGTTTGGTCTGACAAGTGTTATAGTAGAGAGGTGTGTCAAGAACTATACTATTATATAAAGTTTGTAAGTTAGTTTATTTACACAACCAGAATTTATTAAGTTCTAACTTTGTGCAGAGTATAGTGGTAGGGGTATAAGATCATGGCAAATAATTTTGCCTCCTAGAAGTTTACACTCTAGTTGAGGAGACAGTTATGCACACACACACACACCCCCCAAATCCACAGTGGTAGTTCAAGGCTAAGGGCTAATTACTTATAGTAAATAGAGCCATAGGATTTTATGGAAGAGACCTTTAGGGGCAGAAACAGTTGCAAAGCCTAATTGCAAATGACCTTGAATGAACCTTGAAGAGGAGATAGAACTGCAGGTCAGAGAGGAGGAAGACAATGTCCGAGGGTGGGCGGGGCGGGCGGGGCAGTAAAATAATATACGCTTTTTGTTCTCTTCAGACCTGAAGCCCCTTTCTAAATAACAAAGATTTCCTTTTCTGTAGTTAAATTCATGGCAAAACACATCTGCACATATAATTTAAATAATACATTACATTAAATAAAAATATGTTCTTATTATAACTTAAAGGAGAAAGAAAAATGTAATAGAATGTACATTTTAATATATAATGCTTGAGCATGACTATGGAAGTAGCCAAAATGAAATAGATGTTTGCACCTACTTGTAATGACCAAGGCAGAACTTAGAAGCAGCTAAATTAAAAGCCATGCTGAATACAAAGTAGAAGAAAATGAAAGAGCAGAGGTACAGAGGATATGAGAATAAAAACTATTGCTAGGATAAGTAATGACAGTCTAGACCTGTCTATATATATGAGAAAGAGATAAATAACCTTAACTGCAGGAGGGATAACATGTCAAGACAAACTACAGATTGTTGAAGTGAGAAAATGAGGAAGTATAATATTCTTGCAAATGACCTGGACCTTATTTATGAGTGTGTGTTAAAATAATTCCCTGTGTTGCATGGGATGGAGACAAGACAGAATATTTCAGAAAACAAATCCTATCTTGAAACCACATGAGGAGGTATACATTCTGTCTTGAGTATCTCAAAAGACCACAGAGCTCATGTGCTTTGATAGTCAGCAGGAACTTAGCTATTGAAAACAGAAACAGCAGTACAGGGGACAATAGAGAAGTTTCATGGCAGATCTCTGAGACTGGACGATTGAAAAGATAGGAAAAGACTGAAGAACAACAGGCAATTTCAAGTAATAATTTTTATGACGTAGATTTCTTATCATTATGCCACAAAATTAAAATAACAGATGTTAATAAAATGCGATGAGATCATTACATTTCATGTCTATCAATTACTTTTTTTTTTTTTTGAGCTGGAGTTTCAGTCTTGTCGCCCAGGCTTGAGTGCAATGGTGCGATCTCGGCTCACTGCAACCTCCACTTCCCAGGTTCAAGCAGGCCTCCTGCTTCAGCCTCAAGACTAGGTGGGATTACAGGCATGTGTCACCATGCCCAGCTAATTTTGTATTTTTAGTAGAGACAGGGTTTCACCATGTTCGCCAGGCTGTTCTCAAACTGCTGACTGCCTATCAATTATTATTAATGGTGTCTCAATTTTTTTACTGAGAAGTATTTGCATCAGCTACAAATGCCAGTGATGTAAGCGTGTGCTATTGGCTCAAATGCCATGAGTGGTGCTGCCTGTAGGGACATTTCCACAATGTGAAGAACTCTTGGAAAAGTTTGAACAAAAACAAAGTACAACATATGCAAATCGATAAATGTTATTCATCTTCCCATGATAAAGATGAGGAGATGAACTTAAAGTATTTTGCTTGTGTTAACACTGAGCACGAAATATATATTGTGTTATAGATAAAAAAGAATTAGATTCTAGGCTCGGATAAACAAATTGTTTTATTTACCTGCATGAAAATCTGGTGGGGCATTTGAAAGTCATGCTGAGTATGAACCAAATATTCCTAGTCTGGCTCTTCCCTATGCGTTATGAGACATCTAGCAGCACACATCAATAGCACCTCAAATCATTGGCACAGACAAATATGTTCATAAAAGTTGCCAAAATTCCTCCCAGGAGTGTCCAATCTTTATTATGAGGTCCTACACAGCAGTGAAAAAAAGACTTGGGTTAAGTGAAGTTACACTGTTAAACTAATTCATTATAGTGGATTTGAAAGAAGTGATGTGGCCTTTTTTTGGGTAGAGTCAACCGGTGGAGACAAATGCCAATGTAGATTTTGTTCAAAAAGTATTGAGAAGCAGTTGGAAGGTTCTAATGTCTTATTGTAAAATTCACACCTTTGTAGTTTCTCATGTTTCTGTAATTTTTATACTGTCACAGCTCAAAAGGATCAAACTTCTTGGATACAAAAACAGTGAGTCCTGCTGCATTCACTGCAAAGCAAAAGAAAAAAATTACAAAACAAAAAACAATGAGCTTGCAAGTTGTGCTGACCCACTAGTAGATGTTTAAGCAGCTCTCATATCCCAACTGTCTGCCATACATTTCTGGTTAAAGTATCAATTGTAGGCAATGTTTATTTTAGGGATGTCATTCCTGGAATATCATGTTTGCTCACCACATCAAGTAGATAACTACTAGTTGTGTAATAATGGGGGTAGAAATGAAGTGTCTGCTAGAATTTTGTTTTCTGAAATTTTGTAGTTTGCAATGATGTGAATATTTAAATCATGTCTAAGTTAGGAAAGAATCAAGAATGTACCTGACTTTTCTGAAGACAACTGACCACATTTGTACTCAAGTTTTTGGGTCTTTTTTCTCCTTTAGTGTCAGCTCTCTTACTGTATATTGTATACTGACTGTAGCGTATTACGGAAATTTGAAGTTTAAATGTTCAGTATCTTCCAAAGGATATGGTATCCTTTCATTAAGGATAGATGTTATTTCCTGTTTTTTTAATGGAGAAAGAAGTTATTTTCATAGTCCAACATGAATACATACCAATCATCCTTTCTTGCAAGAGTTGGTGCTTTTTCTTGAGTTCAGGCCCAAGAAATGTTCTGAGACTTGGTAATTTCCTGGAAAAAAGTATAGAGTGATTTCAAGGACACAGATTA
>NW_012120710.1:1600336-1602368 GCF_000951035.1 Colobus angolensis palliatus | reverse complement strand
GCGCCCGGCCTGCATTTTCAAGTATGTCATGTGTGTAGCGTTAACTCTGCAGTATGCCCACTATTTGACTTCTTTAAAGCATCTAGAATAATTTCAAAATTTTAATGTGCTTACTATTGTAATGGTTTAAAGACAGATTTGATCAGATCTGAGAATGTAAGCTCATAACTTTCAGCAGTCATGTAGTAGTCACTTGTTTGGCATGGTGTAAAAGCTTCCCTAAGCATGTTTCTGAAGATTGCATTGGTGTAACCAGCATCAGTTAGTCTGGTGAGACATTTCTTTGAAAAGCAAATCAGATTACAATTACACTGTGTAGGGCAGACAGAACGTGGAGGTGAGTGAATGATTGGTAATTAACTGGAAGAAACTTGCTGACACAACGTCTGATTTTTAGCAGTGATATAGATGCATGTTGGTGCTTATAGACATGAATTTTCCTTTTCTGTTGCCCCACAACTACATCCTTCCGAGTGGTAGAGTTTGGGAAGAAATAGGACATAATTAAGCAATCTTACATTAGCTGATCAATCACACAAATAATGCCCACAAGAATGTACAACACGGTCCTGGTCAGAGTCATATCTTGCAACTCATATAGATCCCTCAGGGGCATGGGTGCAATTGGTCATCCTCACTGGCTATTCACAGATAAGAGTTCTTCCATCTCTCATAGAAATAACAGTTTCAGTTTATATATTACTCTATATAGCAGAGGGGAACAAAGAAACCTTCCCTTTGGATTCAAGCATTTTCCATGGCTGATAGATTATTTTAGTTTAGGCCCCACACTTTATTTGTCCCAGGCTTCCAAAGCAAGTAGTCATTTCTATCTGATTACCCATTGGATAGGGCTGATGGAGGGGTCTCATTCCATGAATGGAGTGCATATGAGGTGGTCAGATCTTTAATACTGCTAAGACGGACCACCTCTTAGCTTGTCTTCCATTTGATATTATTCCTAACAACTCTCTCTTCCCTTCTTTTTCTTCTCTTACCAAATGCCCCCTCTATTATCCTTGGGAAATATCATGTTGCAGCAACAGAGAGGGACAAAGAGAAAAAAACAAATTGTCTGACTGATTCCAGTTTACAGGAAGGGATAAAGAGCAAACAATTCATAATGATAGGAAATTCCAACTTATTCTTTATATGGTTAGATCAACAGAGACAAAATTTGTTTTTGCTACAAAAATGTCTTTTTTCTTCAGACACATTATGGTTTATTACTGTCATGTAATATTTGGCAACTATCTTTCTTTTTAAAATTGTTTTTATTATACTTTAAGTTCTGGGATACAAGTGCAGAAGGTTCAGGTTTGTTACATAGGTATTCATGTGCCATGGTGGTTTGCTGCACCCATCAACCTGTTATCTACATTATGTATTTCTCCTAATTCTATCCCTGCCCTATTCCCCACCCCCCGATAAGCCCCGATGTGTGATGTTCCCTTCCCTGTGTCCATATGTTCTTATTATTCAACTCCCACTTATGAGTGAGAACATGCGGTGTTTGGTTTTCTGTTCCTGTGTTAGCTTGCTGAGAATGATGGTTTCCAGCTGCATCCATATCCCTGCAAAGAATATGAACTCATCTTTTTTTTATGGCTGCATAGTATTCCATGGTATATATGTGCCACATTTTCTTTATCCTGTCTATCATTGATGGGCATTTGGGTTGGTTCCAAATCTTTGCTATTGTGAACAGTGCTGCAATAAACATACGTGTGCACGTGTCTTTATAACAGAATGATTTATAATCTTTTGGGTATGTACACAGTGATGTGATTGCTGGGTCAAATGATATTTCTGGTTCTAGATCCTTGAGGAATCACCACACTGTCTTCCACAATGATTCAACTAATTTATACTCCCACCAATAGTGTAAAAGTGTTCCTATTTCTCCTCCACATCCTGTCCAGTGTCTGTTGTTTCCTGACTTTTTGATGATCGTCATTCTAACTGGCATGAGATAGTATCTCATGTGGTTTGATTTGCTTTTCTCTAATGACCAGTGATGATGAGCTTTTTT
>NW_012120710.1:1598752-1599919 GCF_000951035.1 Colobus angolensis palliatus | reverse complement strand
CCCAGCACCATTTATTAAATAGGGAATCCTTTCCCCATTGCTTGTTTTTGTCAGGTTTGTCAAAGATCAGATGGTTGTAGATGTGTGGTGTTATTTCCGAGGGCTCTATTCTTTTCCATTGGTCTATACCTCTGTTTTGGTACCAGTATCATGCTCTTTTGGTTACTGTAGCCTTGTAGTATAGTTTGAAGTCAGGTAGCATGATGCTTTAGTTTCGTTCTTTTTGCTTAGGATTGTCTTGGCTATGTGGGCTCTTTTTTAGTTCCATATGACATATCAGTAGCTTTTTTTCTAATTCTGTGAAGAAAGTAAATGGTAGCTTGGTGGGGATAGCATTGAATCTATAAATTACTTTAGGCAGTGTGGCCATTTTAATGATATTGATTTTTCCTCTCCATGAGCATGGAATGTTTTTCCATTTGTTTGTGTCCTCTCTTATTTCCTTGAACAGTGGTTTGTAGTTCTCCTTGAAGAGAACTACACATCCCTTTTCGGTTGTATTATTAGGTATTTTATTCTCTTTGTAGCAATTGTGAATGGGAGTTCACTCATGATTTGTGTATCTGTTTGTCTATTGTTAGTGTATAGGAATGCTTGTGATGTTTGCACATTGATTTTGTATCCTGAGACTTTGCTGAAGTTGCTTATCAGCTTAAGGAGACTTGAGACTGAGACAATGGGGGCTTTCTAAATATACAATCACGTCATCTGCAAACAGAGACAGTTTGACTTCCTCTCTTCCTATTTGAATATGCTTTATATCTTTCTCTTGCCTGATTACCTTGGCCAGAACTTCCAATACTATGTTGAATACAAGTGGTGAGAGAGGGCATCCTTGTCTTGTGCCAGTTTTCAAAGGGAATGCTTCCAGCTTTTGCCCATTCAGTATGATATGGACTGTGGGTTTGTCATTAACAGCTCTTATTATTTTGAGATATGTTCCATCAATACCTAGTTTATTGAGAGTTTTTTTTTTTTTTTAGTATGAAGGGGTGTTGAATTTTATGGAAGACCTTTTCCGCGTCTATTGAGATAATCATGTGGTTTTTGTCATTGGTTCTGTTTATGTGATGGATTATGTTTATTGATTTGCGTATGTTGAACCAGCCTTGCATCCCAGGGTGAAGCTGGCTTGATCTTGATGGATAAGCTTTTTGATGTGCTGTT
>NW_012120710.1:1594043-1598062 GCF_000951035.1 Colobus angolensis palliatus | reverse complement strand
TTGGTCCAGAGCTTAATTCAAGTCCTGGATATTCTTGTTAATTTTCTGTGTCATTGATCTAATATTGACAGTGTGGTGTTAAAGTCTCCCACTATTATTGTGTGGGAGTCTAAGTCTCTTTGCAGGTCTCTAAGAACTTGCTTTATTAATTTGGATGGTCCTCTATCTCTTTATTTTGAGCCTAAGTGTGTCTTTGCACGTGAGATGGATTGTAAACGTGCACTGGCACCTGTGAGATGTGCAGAGGACTTGAGAGGTTTTCTCAGAGCTTGTCAAGATGTGGGAACTGAGCTTCATTGCTCTGCAGTATTGACTTAGGCAATAGCTAATTTGGTAGCTGACAGATCTAAAAGAAGCCAAGGGTCAAGCCCTAAAGCGGAAAAGTTTTATAAGTGTAGAAAAATTTGGCGTTTCAAAAGAGAACAACACCGGATCTCTGGGAAAAAGGGGTCTTGTAACACAGTTCCCATCTTAACAACAACAACAAAACACCAGGACTTTGCCTTTGTTACAATAAAGGAAATCACTGGGCTAATCAATGCCTCTCAAAATTTCATCAAAACAGCAGCCCCTGTCAGGAAGTGAGAAGGCAGCCTGGACCTGGGCACCTCAAACTATGAGGGCATACCCCGTCCAGGCCACATCTCCGTTTCCGGGGTGGGTTTCCCAAGGCACATTGATTCTCTCTCCCCAGGAACTCCTGGAAGTGCAGTATTAGATCTCCCAGTTAGAGAACAGGTTACGTTAATTGGAAGAAAAACTCACTAAGATTCACACTTGTATTTGGAGATCTTTGCTAACAGGACATGTGGGATTAATTTTGGGTAAAAGTCATCTTAACTTACAGGACATTACCGTAGTCCCAGGAGTTGTTGATTCGGATTGTGAAGAAGAAATTCACATGGTGGTAATATCACACGATCTTTGGGATTTTGAACTGGGAGAATATATTGCTCAACTGTTGCTTATTCCCTGTAAATTGCAGCCTTCTCTATGTAAGAAGTGAAGAGGTCAGGGATTTAGAAGGGCAACTAGGAGAGAGATTTATCTATCACAACCCATAGCATCTCATAGACCCACTTGTGCAGTGTAGATTGAAGAAAAGAAGTTTTGTAGGCTTATGGATACGGGACAAGAGACTGGTCTCTCATGGTAATAGATCTTGAGGATTGTTTATGAGAGGGATAAGCCTTGATTTGCTTTCTCTGTCTTCTGTTAAGAGCCCTCAGAAAGAGCCTGTCTCTCATTATCAATGAAAAGTTTTACCTGGGGGCAATTAACCACAGAGGGAGAGGCTGAGTTACAGCTTGTAGAACAGATGCTCAGCAATGGCATGCCTCCTGGCTATAGCCACAAGAGCCTTTGCTTTTGTTTCAGTAGATTTATTAATGTGGGGACGAGGATATGCTTGTGTCTTTACAAAAGATGAACAAACCTTGGGGGTGCTCTCAAGATGTGTGCGACCATGGAGACTGGAGGGACCCATGAATTCCAACTACAGTCCTGGTTCCCCCAGTACGAGCCATGAGCCAGTTGAATCTGAATGCGAAGACAGAATGAGGACCGAGTGGAGTCACGCTGACATCAACCTTCATAACATGGGGACAGATCATGAAAACCACACAGGAAGCTGAGAAACTGTGGAACGCCAGTGTTTCACCTTTTGCTGGAACTCAGAGGTACAATAGATGTTTAATGGATCAATACTTTCTGACTGAGCTCCTCTCTGAATACAAGACACCCTAATAGTTAGGCAGGAATATTATCGCCCCTATTCTGCATGAAGAAGTTGCAGAAGATGGACCTTCATCCTTCTGCAACCTTTAGGATTAAAGGTCCTCTTGTAAAAGGGAAGGGGGGAATACGTAAGAAGCAATTCAAACCAGAGCGGCTCCATTTTGAATAAGGGCTAAAAAAATGAAGCTGGATCACCAATCGGCAATTAAGGGCTACACAGCCTGCAATTGTCTTGCTCAATTAATTTAAAAACAAAAAGGAGGAGATGTTGGAGGCCATGGAAGTGTTTCCTATGATCGGGCATGATTGAAGCCTATTAGTAACAATTATGAACCTGTGATCAATTGAGCAGCTGATCAGTCTTTACCTCCTCCTCCCTGCTTTTGTTACCCAGTAAATACAGGGGGTGGCCTTTGCTCCCTAGAAGCAGGGATTTCTCTTCTTTTTGCCCATGCTAGCTTTTCCTTAAAACAGTTTCTTTTTTCCTTGGTTTTCATTTCTACGTTCGTGCCTTTATTAGACTGTAATGATGGTCTCAAGCAGTAACAGTAGTAACTGCTATAGTGATGGTCTCAAGTAGTAACCATAGCAGTCAGCCACAAAGAGGTCCTTTACATCCCTTGTAAGTTGTATTCCTAGGTATTTTATTCTCCTTGCAGCAATTGTGAATGGGAGTTCACTCATGATTTGGCTCTCTGTTTGTCTGTTATTGGTGTATAGGAATGCTAGTGATTTTTGCACCTTGATTTTATATACTGAGACTTTGCTGAGGTTGCTTATCAGCTTAAGGAAACTTCGGGCTGAGATGATGGGATTTTCTAAGTATACAATCATGTCATCTGTAGAGACAATTTGACTTTCTCTCTTCCTATTTGAATACACTTTATTTCTTTTTCTTGCCTGATTGCCCTGGCCAGAACTTCCAATACTATGTTGAATACGAGTGGTGAGAGAGGGCATCCTTGTCTTGTGCCAGTTTTCAAAGGGAATGCTTCCAGTTTTTTCCCATTCAGTATGATATTGGCCTGGGTTTGTTATTAGTAGCTGTTATTATTTTGAGATATGTTCCATCAATACTTAGTTTATTAAGAGTTTTTTAGCATGAAGTGGTGTTGAATTTTATGGAAGGCCTTTTCTACATCTATTGAGATAATCATGTGGTTTTTGTCATTGGTTCTGTTAATGTGATGGATTATGTTCATCAGGTCATTTATGTTCTTCTCCAAATTGTATTCTAGTTAGCAATTCCTCTAACCTTTTTTCAGGGTTCTTAGCTTCCTTGCACTGGGTTAGAACATGCTACTTTAGCTCGGAGGAGTTTGTTATTACCCATTTTCTGACGCCTACTTTTGTGAATTTGTCAAACTCGTTCTCTGTCCAGTTCTGTTCCCTAGCTGGCCAGGAGTTGTGATCCTTTGAAGGAGAAGAGGCATTCTGGTTTTTGGAATTTTCAACCTTTTTGCGCTGGTTTTTCCTCATCTTTGTGGATTTATCTACCTTTGGTCTTTGATGTTGGTGACTTTAAGGTAGGGTTTCTGTGTGGACGTTCTTCTTGTTGATGTTGATGCTATTCCTTTCTGTTTGTTAGTTTTCCTTCTGACAGGCCCCTCTGCCCCAGGTCTGCTGGAGTTTGCTGGAGGTCTACTCCAGACCCTGTTTGCCTCAGTATTACCAGTGGAGTCTGCAAAAACGCAAGCATTGCTGCCTGTTCTTTCCTCTGGAAGCTTTATCCCAGAGGGGCACTTGCCAGATGCCAACCAGAGCTCTCCTGTATGAGGTGTCTGAGGGGCACCTCACACAAGAGGGGCACCCTTGCTGTGAGGTGTTTCCCAGTCAGGGGGCATGGGGGTCAGGGACCCACTTGAGGAGGCAGTTTGTCCCTTAGCAGAGCTTGATTGCTTTGCTGGGAGATCCACTGCTCCTTCAGAGCCAGGAGGCAGGGGAACATTTTAGTCTGCTGAAGCTATTCCCACAGCTGCCTCTTCCCCCAGGTGCTGTGTCCCAGGGAGATGGGAGTTTTATCTATAAGCCCCTGACTGGGGCTGCTGCCTTTCTTTCAGATACTCTGCCCTGTTGGGGGAAGTCAGGGACCCCAAATGGAGGGACTGGTTGGAGCCATGGCGGAGGAAAATTGTGAAGATTTCATGGGCATTTATCAGTTCCCAAATCATACTTTTGTAATTTCTCATGTCTGTCTTTAATATCTTAATCCTGTTATCTTTGTAAGCTGAGGATGTACATCACCTCAGGACCACTGTGATAATTATGTTAACTGTACAGAT
>NW_012120710.1:1592877-1593993 GCF_000951035.1 Colobus angolensis palliatus | reverse complement strand
GTAAGCTGAGGATGTACATCACCTCAGGACCACTGTGATAATTATGTTAACTGTACAGATTGATTGTAAAATGCATGTTTGAACAAATCAGTGCATCTTAAAAAAGAACAGAATAACAGCGATTTTTAGGGAACAAGGGAAGACTACTATAAGGTCTGACTACCTGCAGGGTCAGGCAAAAAGAGCCATATTTTTCTTCTTGCAGAGAGCCTATAAATGGATGTGTAAGTAGAAGAGATATTGCTAAATTCTTTTCCTAGCAAGGAATATTAATATTAATACCCTGGGAAAGGAATGCATTCCTGGGTGGTGGTCTATAAACAGCTACTCTGGGAATGTCTGTCTTGTGCAGTTGAGATAAGGACTGAGATATGCCCTGGTCTCCTGGAGTACCCTCAGGCTTACTAGGGTTGGGAAAACTCAGTCCTGGTAAATTTGTGGTCAGACTGGTTCTCTGTTCTTGAACCCTGTTTTCTGTTGTTTAAGATGTTTATCAAGACAATACGTGCACCACTGAACATAGACCCTTATCAGTAGTTCTGGTTTTTCCCTTTGACCTGTAAGCTTGTGATCTTTGTTAGACCCTTATTAGTAGTTCTGCTTTTTTTTTTTTTTTTTTGAGACGGAGTCTCGCTCTGTCACCCAGGCTGGAGTGCAGTGGCCGGATCTCAGCTCACTGCAAGCTCCGTGTCCTGGGTTCACGCCATTCTCCTGCCTCAGCCTCCCGAGTAGCTGGGACTATAGGGGCCCGCCACCTCGCCCGGCTAGTTTGGTTTAACCGTGTTAGCCAGGATGGTTTCGATCTCCTGACCACGTGATCCGCCCGTCTCGGCCTCCCTAATTGCTGGGATTACAGGTTTGAGCCACCGCGCTGGGCTAGTTCTGCTTTTTGCCCTTTGTATGTGGTCTTTGTAACTACTCCTTGTTCTTATACCTCCTCCCCTTTTGAAACCCTTAATAAAAACTTGCTGTTCTGAGACTCAGATGGGCATCATAGCCCTACCAATATGTGATGTCACCTCGGGTGGTCCAGCTGTAAAATTCCTCTTTGTACTGTCTCTATTTCTTAGCTGGCCGACACTTATGAAAAATAGAAAGAACCTAAGTTGAGATATT
>NW_012120710.1:1591975-1592827 GCF_000951035.1 Colobus angolensis palliatus | reverse complement strand
CGGGTGGTCCAGCTGTAAAATTCCTCTTTGTACTGTCTCTATTTCTTAGCTGGCCGACACTTATGAAAAATAGAAAGAACCTAAGTTGAGATATTGGGGGTGGGTTCCCCCAATACTGCCCAGAGAGGAGGAATCTAGAGAGGCAGTCTGGCTACAGTAGCTTTGCTGAGCTGCAGTGGGCTCTGTGCCGTTTGAACTTCCCAGCAGCTTTGTTTATACTGTGAGGGGAAAACTGCCTGCTTAAGCCTCAGCGATGACAGACGCCCCTCCCCCCACCAAGCGCGAGTGTCCCAGGTCAACTTCAGACTGCTGTGCTGGCAGTGAGAAAATCAAGCCAGTGGATCTTAGCTTGCTGGGCTCCATGGGAGTGGGATCCACTTAGCTAGAACACTTAGCTCCCTAGCTTCAACCCCCTTTCCAGGGGAGTGAACGGTTCTGGTCTTGCTGGCGTTCCAGGTGTCACTGGGGTATGGAAAAAAAATCTCCTGCAGCTAGCTGGGTGTCTGCCCAAATGGCCTCCCAGTTTTGTGCTTGAAACCTAGGGCCCTGGTGATGTAGGCACTTGAGGGAGTCTCCTGGTCTGTGGGTTGTGAAAATCATGGGAAAAGCGCAGTATCTGGGACAGGTTGCACCATCCCTCACAGCGCAGTTCCTCATGACTTCCCTTGGCTAGGGGAGGGAGTTCCCCAACCCCTTGTGCTTCCCGGGTGAGGCGATGCCCCACCCTGTTTTGTCTCTCTGTCCAGGCACCTCTTCATTGTACACAAGTTGAAGGAACCTCAGCCAGCGCCCAAGCAAAATGGGGCTGGGTAAGATAAGGAACAAGAGAACAAACCCAGCCATGAGAATGAA
>NW_012120710.1:1589850-1591145 GCF_000951035.1 Colobus angolensis palliatus | reverse complement strand
GCATTTCACCTTGTTGGCCAGGCTGGTCTTGAACTCCTGACTTCAAGTGATCCGCCCAGCTTGGCCTCCCAAAGTGCTGGGATTACAGGCATGAGCCACCATGCCTAGCCTGAGGGACTAATTTTTTAAAATAATTTTCTGTATTTAGAAAAATTTGTATCTGCTTCTGTTTTAAAAAACAGAGTTAAAGTAATCAGTTGGTGACCATAAGTCTCATTATTTGATATGCTGTACCAGCTTGACAAAATACCACGGGCCAAGGGGGAAGGTTGGGTAAATATTGGTCAAAGGGTACAAAATTTTAGAGAGAAGGAACACGTTCAAGAGAGCCATTGTACAACATGGTGATTATAGTCATTAACAATATATTATTTTCTCAAATTGCTAAAAAGAGTAGATTTTAGGTGTACTCATCACAACAAAGTGTGTGAGGTAATGTATATGTTAATGACCTCAATTTACCCATTTCATAATGTACACATATTTCAAAACATTATGTTGTAAATGATAAATATATATAATTTTTGTCAACTAAAATAAGTAAATTAATTTTAAAAAATAGAACATATTTTCCAGTACTGGTATAATTGTTTTACTTTTTAAATGAAAATATTTATACATATTCAAAGTAAAAACAAAGATGACTAGAGTAATATTCTGGAGTCCACTATGCATATACACAAACACACTCATATGCCTTCCTTATAGAGTTCTTATTAATATTTTCTTCATTCAGGAAGGAGAGGACTATTAATGTTAATTTTTGAGAATCGCAGATGTACTATATTTTAAAATAATCACTTATTTGATATAGGGTGGTGTGAGACACCATGTGGAGTTGTTCCTACTTCATCAGAATTAGTGACTAAACCTCAAATGGGAACAACAGGGACTGAGTCTCCACATTCTTTATTTCAGGAAATCATCAGGTATTAGGACCAGTAACCTTCTTATGGACTCTGCACTTATTGATTGGTAATAGATCTTCTTGCCAAAGATACTGTGGAAAGGGGTTAGGAGCAATGATCAGGAATGGACTTCTAGTTTTAATAATGCTAGATTGAGTCATTTGGATGAATTAGCTGTGTTCAATACAATTAAAAAGCTGAATGATGTGTTAAAAAAACTGAAAACTATCTTAGAGTTAATAAGATAGTGAGGAATTACTAGGTCAAGATCGGGGAGAGTGTGGAAGTCTAGAAAGGAGAGCCCAGCATAGGAAGAATTAATATTGTAAAAATGGCCATACTGTCCAAGGTAATTTATAGATTCAATGCCATCCCCATCAAGCTACC
>NW_012120710.1:1581890-1588325 GCF_000951035.1 Colobus angolensis palliatus | reverse complement strand
ATGTTCTCACTCATAGATGGGAATTGAACAATGAGAACACTTGGACACAGGGTGGGGAACATCGCACACCGGGGTCTGTTGTGGGGTGGGGGAATAGGGGAGGGATAGCATTAGGAGATATACCTAATGTAAATGATGAGTTAATGGTTGCAGCACATCAACATGGCAAGTGTATACACATGTAACAAACCATGTGCAGATTGTGCACATGTACCCTAGAACTTAAGTATAATAAAAAAAAAACATAAAAAATAAAGGAGACCCCAGCATTTGGGACTATTTTTGTCCTAGAGCTGGTTGCTGATCTGGAGGTGGTTAAACTGTATACTTGATAGGTTAGTTGGGCTAGAGGGTCTAAAGTCAGAGTTCAGAGCTCACCAAGGTGAGAGCCCTGAAAAACTATGACTTGCAATAGACTAAGGGAACTCTAGGGGTGAACCAGAAGTCAGTTAGCCTTCACAGGACTGCAGCCTAACTTTCTGTTGTTTGTGTGGCCCAGAAAAATCTCAAACTGCAAAACTGGATTAAGATGATCCAGATTGTTGTTCACCGTGGCTCCTAGCAGAAACAAGAATATTATCTGGCACTCATTGTTTCTACAAAAATTTTTTAGAAACTACTTTGAATATGCTATCAAAGACAACCTGAATCAGTAGGAAGCAAGATCCTGTGAGGAAGAATGAAGAGAAAGGCAGACAATAGAAAAAGACCCATATGGAATCAAGATAATTAGAATTACGTTTTTTTCTTTTTCTTTTTTTTAAACTGAGACTGTATTCAAGGAGAGAAAAGCAAAGTTTGATTTTTTTTTCTTTTTTTCTGAAATGCAATGTCTCTGTTGCCCAGGCTGGAGTACAGTGGCGCCATCTCAGCTCTCTGCAGCCTCCGCCTCCCAGGTTCAAGTGATTCTCCTGCCTCAACTTTCCCAGTAGCTGGGATTCAGGCACACAATACCACCCCTGGCTAATTTTTGTCTTTTTAGTAGAGACAGAGTTTCACAATACTGGCCAGGCTGGTTTCAAACTCCTGACCTCAGGTGATCTGCTGACCTCAACCTCCCAAGGTGCTGGGATTACAGGAGTGAGCCACTGTGCCTGGCTGAAAAATTTGACAAGGAACTGGAAACTATAAAATATGGTATAGCAGATTTCAAAAGGAGCCAAATAAAAATTCTAGAAGTGAAAATGCCAATAAACAAAATTAAGAGAAAAATAAATGTGTTAGATGGGTTTAACAACAGATCACACACTGCTGAGGAAAGAACTACTGAATGAAATATAGATCAGAAGTTTAGAATGTAGGATGACAGTAAAAGTCCTTAGCTATATATATATTTATGTGTGTGTGTGTATATATATATGGATAGATATATATACTCTCTCTATATGTGTATATATTTATACATGTATATGCACACATACACACACACATATATATAAGGTTGCACTCACAGTATTAAGGATGCAATTTGCAGCACGATTGAGTCTACCAAAACCAGTGGTGGATATCTACCTAGAAAGGCAGTGAGGCGATGTTGTAAATATTTGTAAAGAAAGTGATTTTATATGTGTTAACTTTCCTTGACTTCTCAAATGATTCTATTCTCGGTTATACAGGAACACTTAAATAGTAGGTGCTTTAATATATAGATAGTTTAATAAGATATGAATAGTTGACTCTTAAAAAAAATGTTTAGTAGATTCTAGAAGGGATATAAGTACATGACTTTTTGAAATGTTCTTATATGTAATGTCCTCTTGTGATTGTAAGTTTAAAGTAAGTTGAATTCAAATTGTTATTTTTAATTTGACTCTGAAGTGAATAATTGTTGCAATGATTTGTCCTATTTGTTGATCTAAAATCTATTATATACTGACTTCATACTGGGTATATAGTAACCAATTTTAGTTTTACAAATTTAAAGTTTTAATTATATTAACAATTAAAAGTTCAACTTGTTCTTAGTTAGTACTGTTGAGTTTTCCGAATATGGTTTCTTAAATCTTAGATTAGATTTCTACTGGTCAAATCTGCAAACATTTTATTTGGAGGATTAGACTGCATTTTATGACCCTTTTTGTGTGACTTCTTTCTCTGGTCTGTGGGAGATCTATCTAAGGGATGCTTAGTTACAGAATTTGGTTACCTTTTTTCTGAGTCACTCCTATGGTGTTACAGGGATCACCCATTCATTTACTTTGCTCAGACACTGTCTGGTTTTCCCAAAGTGTCGTTCTTAACCACCCTCCTGCCTGACTACTTGAGTCCTTACTTGGGTTTACAGACCGCAATCTGACTTGAGACAATTTGTTTCTAGTAGTACCTTGCTGTCTTTTTCCCTGGCTACATAACCAGTTCACTACTCTTTTAGTTTTTCTGTCTCAGCACCACTAGGGGGAGATCATTTTAAGCAAACCACACCAATTTGCAAACACTGTGGGCTAATATTTTAAAAAACTAACCAGTGGGTTTTTTTTTTTTGTATATTTTAGGAAAATTAATAGACTTGTAAAAGTAGTTTTATGTTTACAGAAAAATTGAGGAAGAAGTACAGGGAGTTCCCACGTACACTCCCTCTTCCTTTCCCCTACAGTTAATTCTATTAACATCTTGTGTTAATGTGACACATTTGTTACAACTGGTGTTACAATTGTACATTAAGATAAATTAAATGTGTGATCCAATAAAATACATTCTTAACTAAAGTCTATAGTTTACATTAGCGTTCACTCTTTGCATTGTGTCTTTTATGGATTTTGATAAATGCATAATGGCATGTATCCACTACTATGGTGTCATACGGAATAGTTTCATCACCCTAAAAAAATCTTCTGTCTTCCACCTATTCATCCTCCCTTCCCCCTGAACCTCTGGCAACTACTGATCATTTTGCTATCCCTAAATTTTTGCCTTCTCCAAAAAGATAATGTAACTGGAACCACATAGTATAGAGACAGGGTTTCACCATACTAGGCAGGCTGGTCTTTTTTGAGACAGGGCCTCACCCTGTCACTCAGGCTGGAGTGGTGCAGTGGTGTGAGCATAGTTCAACCTCCTAGGCTCAAGCAATTCTCCCACCTCACCCTCCTGAGTAGCTAAGACTACAGATACCAGCATGCCGGCTAATTTTTATTTTTATTTTTGTAGTAATGAGGTCTCTTTATTTTGCCTAGGGTAGTCTCAAACTCTTGTGCTCAAGCGATCCTCCTGCCTCGACCTCTCAAAATGTTGATATTACAGTAATGAGCCACCACACCCAGTCAGTATGTAGCTTTTTAAGATTGGCTTTTTTCAGTTATCAATAATGCTTTTAAGGGTCCTTCATATCTTGTTGTGGTTTGACCGTTTATTTTTATCACTGAATAATATTTCATTCTCTGGATATACCACAATTTTTTCATTCATTAAGGTGTTGAAGGACTTCTTGATTGCTTCTAAGTTTTGGCAATCATGAATTATAAATTTTGAATTATGTAGATTCTTGTGTGAATATAAATTTTGAACTACTGGGGTCCAAAGATTGTATGGTTAAGAGTTTATTAGGTTTTGTAAGAAACTGCCAAATTGTCTTCCGAGGTAGCTGTATCATTTTGCATTACCGTTAGCAATGAATGAGAATTCATGTTGTTTCACATCTTTGACAGCTTTGGTATAAAGTGTTATGGGGTTTAGCTGTTTTAATAGATGTGTAATGATATCGCAGTGTTTTTGAATTTGTAATTTCATGCTGACGTGATATTGAGCATTTTTCATATGCTTATTTAATTTAAGATTTGTGTATTTTCTTTGGTGAGATGTCTTCGGATCTTTGCTGATTTTTAAATTGGGCTTTTTAAAATTACTGACTTTTGAGTTCCTTGTATATTTTGTGTATCACTTCTTTATAAGATAATATGTTTTGCAAAGATCTTTTCCCTAGTCCATGGCATATCTCCTCATTCTGTTAACACTGTTTTTGGCAGAACAGAAGTTTTCAATTTTAATAAAGCCCAACTTTATTAATTTTTTCTTTCATGGATAGTGCTTTTGGTATTGTATCTAAAAAGTCATAACCAAATTCAGGGACACCTAGATTTTCTCCTATGTTATCTTCTAGGAATTTTATAGTTTTGCATTTTATATTTAGGCATCAGGGTATAATGTGTCTAAAGTCTGTTTTTTTTTTTTTTTTTTCCACACAGGAATGTCTAGAGATCATCCTTTCTGTACTGAGTTGCCTTTCTTTGCTAAAGGTCAGTTGTCTATATTTGTGTGGATCCATTTCGGGACTCTCTGTTCTGTTTTACTGATCCAATTTTCTATTATTTCACTGATACCACACTGTCTTAATTACTATAGTTTTATAGTCATTCTTGAAGTTGAGTAGTGTCAATTTTGTGTTGGCTATTCTGGGTCTTTTGGCTTTCCATATAAACTCTAAAATTAGTTTGTCAAAATCCACTAAATAACTTGCTGAGATTCTGAGTGGGATGGCATTTAACCTATAAATCAAGTTGGGAAGAACTTACATGTTGACAATATAAATCTTCCTATCCATTAATACATAAAATATTTCTCCATTTATTTAGATCTTTGATTTCTTTCACCAGAATTTTGCAGATTTGATCAGTGTATTTTTGTTCTATGTTATTACTTTTAACATTGTAGCTCTTCCTTCATTCAATCTAGATCTGCACTGTCTAATTTTCTAATATGGTAGCCACTAGCCACATGTGACTATCAAGCACTTGAATTGTGGCTAGTTCAAATTGAGATGTAAATGGAAATACACATTGGATTTCAAAGGCTTAGTAACAATAACAAAAAAATGTAAAACAGTTTATTAATAATTTTTATATTGAATGCATATAAAATATTATATTGGGGATATATTCACTTAGATAAAATATATTCATAAAATTTTATCTGCTTCACTTTATCTTTTTCATGGGGCTACTAGGAAATTTAAAATGACATTTGTGGCTTATATTATATTTCTATCAGATTGCTTTTCACTAGACTTTAGAATCCATTCCCTCAGAGAAAAAAGGAAGAGCAGAAATACTGAAAGATAAAAAGTAGTGCATTCTTGGCCTTTCAGATTCAAAATAAACTTCAGAAATTTATAGTAGAAGCAGTAGTTTGAGAGAAAATAATTTTGGTTTTAAAAGCCAAGATCTGAAGCACTCAGTATAAAGTAAATGCCATAAAATAGATCTGGAAGAATGGATCAATGACTATATTTTTGCCCTCTTCTCCATAATCTAACGGAAAAGATTATACGGACTGGGAGGAGACAAGGGGAAGCAGGGAAGAAAGATCTTAGGATCTGTTTCTCTGATAAGATGTCCTGTGAAGAAGGGATCAGCACGGGGAACAGTAGAACCCCAGGTAGCTTAGGAGAAACTGAAAGGGAGGAGGGGGAAGCTCAGCTCTTCTTTTAGACATGCCCCAGGAGGCAGCACTAATGGCAGTGTTTTCCTGTGCCAGAGTCTCCGGAGTGATGGAGTATAAGATAGTCCTAGGACAGAGTTTGGGCAAAGAGCTCTAAGGCAGCTTTGCAGGGTCTTCCCAGGAGAAGCAGGGGGAGGCAGAATCTGGGTGAGTAGGATGTAGTAGTGACCTTTGAAGACTGATGGCCAGGCAGTGAGTCAATATCTCAGCAATGCCAGGATGGACTTATGACAACAGAGAAAAAAGAGTACAAAATTAAAAATACAATTTAGTAAGAGCGTGAAAGTTTATTTCAAATGAAGAAAGATGTCACAACAAATTATTTAAAAAAGCTGATAACCCACATAAACATCACAAAATCTAGATGATTAATATTATTGTTTACTTGACAATTTTTTTTTGAGACAGGATCTCACTCTGATGCCCAGGCTGGAGTGCAGTGGTGTGATCAAAAGCTCACTGCAGCTTTGACCTCTTAGGCTCAAGTGATCCTCCCACCTCAGCCTCCCCAGTGACTAGGACAACTGACAAACGCCACCATGTCCAGCTTTTTCACTTTTTGTAGAGATGGGGTTTCGCCATGTTGCCCAGGCTGGTCTCCAACTCCTTGGCTAAGCGATCCACCTGCCTTGCCTCCCAAAGTGCTGGATTACAGGCATGAACCACTGCTTCTGGCCCTGACACATCTTTACAATACTTATTACTTACACTTTTTGACTTTTGATTATCTCTTCATATGACAATGATTTCATAGTAGTTTTTTTAAATAAAAGGAATGGAAAGATGATCCAGTCTTTACTCTAGCATGATTGATTAAATCAGCATTTTAGTTTTGATGATTTAGAAGACTTTCTTTAAACTTGATAACTTTTATGCAAAACTAAGTTCAAAGCCCACCTTCACAAAATACTAGCTCCTGTGTGATCTTGGACAGGTTACTTACACATAACAAGCTTTAGATTTCCCATCAGTGAAGTAGGGGTGTTACTATTAGCCTCACGA
>NW_012120710.1:1578127-1580125 GCF_000951035.1 Colobus angolensis palliatus | reverse complement strand
ACAGAGTGAGACTGTCTCAAAAAAAATTTTTTTTTCTACTTCTTTTTATCTTTTTCACGTGGCAACTAGAAAATTTGCAGACACATATGTGGCTCCCATTATATTTCTTTTGGATAGCACTTCTCTAGACTTTGGTAACCATTACCTTGTCAAAGTTTTTCTGGCCAAAAGAGAGTAAATTAGAATTTAATTTTCCAAAAATATATTGTACGTCCCTTGTAAAATGCCTCAGTATATACTACATGAGGTAGATACTTTATGGTCTAAGCAGAATTTGTCACCCAGAACAAGGCAGGTATTATTACAAACTTGGTGTCTTCTCATAAAGACATAAATAGGATTATTGAAAAAAAAAAAAACCCAAAATGCAGAGGAAAGAAGGGCAAGTAGAATGTTTAAAATTGGGTAAAGGTGGGGGAGGCAGAGATGTATTTATTACAAAGCTAGTGAAGTTTAAGTTTAAACTTCAGGGACCTTCACTTATACTGGTCTCTTCCAAGATCCTGAGATGATACTAGCACGGGTTCACGGGGTCCTATGTTTTGTAGCTTTTGAAAAAGTAAGATATTTTAACCACAACAAGTTATGACTTCTCCTTCTACTCTGTCTTTCCTTTTATCCTGTTTCATCTTGTGTCAAATGGCATTGGTGTGGTTACGGGTATTTTTGTGATCCACTTATGAACGGTTAAACTGAGAACACATTTAGTTTGGGTTTAGTGGGATATATTCATGTGGCTTGTAAATAGTTGTTTCTGGTCATTTTATTTTAGAAACAGATTCCAGAAATACTCCTGTTTCACCTATACCCCAAAGTTCCGATGCGCCAAGTACAGGTATGGGGACACCAAGTGGAAGGCCAGAGTTGGTATCTTAATGTGTCTTGTGATGTTCGCTGGCAGAAGTATGTGGTTATGTGGTGAATGGAAGAGAAAAAGTCCATAATGTTTGAAGCCCAGAAACTAGTCTGTGGGAAATTCTACCAGTTATCAGACAGTAAAATTGGAAGCAGAATTTTCATCTTTCACTGATGCCTTATGTAACAGAAAGTTCTCTTCTGTCAGGAATATATTTGATATTAAAGCACATAGAATTATACGTTTACTATAATTTTTTTGTTGAGAATGGAATGAAACTGCTTTTGTGAGAATTACTGTGTTTGTGAGGGTATATACCCGTAGATGTACAACAAGCAATGAGAGTATGTGTGAGTTATACACACACATGAAACCATGTGCTTTTCAGTATATGTAACTACAAAGAGGATAAAAAAAAATGGGTGTAATATTGTTCAAAGGTTTTTTCAAAGTTTGATCTGAAGATCCTTGAAAGTCTCTCAGATCCTTTTGATGGTCATCAAGGGAAACTACTTTTATAATATCAAGATTTTATTTTCCTGTTTCATTCTTATTCTCTCAAGTTACAGTATAAATTTTCAGCACAACATATGTGATATTGTGACAGATACAGTGAATGGTGAAGCAGGCACAAAAATCTTTATCTTTTATTAAATCAGACATGAAAGACATTTTAAGAATAAACCCACTATTCTCCACTAAATCTTGTTCATTAAACTAAGTACCACACCTTCTCATCAAAATAAAAAAGTAGTTATTTTTCATCAAAAGTATGTTATTTGTATTAATACATAATTTATGTATTTTGATATTTTAAAATGATTCATAACTAAATATTTTTAATTTCTACCACCAAAATTATTTTTAATGATTAAATTCCATTAGGTCCTTATTTAATCCTATTAATATTTGAAACTACCTGAACTACCTGAGTTGTAAAAGGTCATTTTCATTTTTAACAACAGTATCAATATTTCAGATTCTTAATTTGTTTTGTGTCCTGGAGGTTTTTAAGACAGAAAAATTTTCCACAGTGAGATTGGTGATAGATAAGAAATGTGAGGGGGCTTCAAAAATGTATGGAAAATGTGTATTATGAAAAATTATGCCTGGATTAAAAAATATTTTATTTTATTTTATTT
>NW_012120710.1:1575752-1576442 GCF_000951035.1 Colobus angolensis palliatus | reverse complement strand
TGCCTTATTTTTGTTTCCTAATCTTAAAACATCTTTAAGATCACCTATTTTTCTTCAGTTACTAATGTAAAAAATACTTCATTGACATGATTAAATTCCGAGGACCGTCAGTTCTTTAAGGATGGACTAAATGGCTGGTATCATTGCTTACCAAAGCATCTTTTTTTTTTGAGACTGAGTCTCATTCTGTCACCCAGGCTGCCTGGAGGGCAGTGGCGTGATCTTGGCTCACTGCAACCTTCACCTCCTGGATTCAAATGATTCTGTTGCCTCAGCCTCCTGAATAGCTGGGATTATAGGCCTGTGCTACCACGTCTGGCTAATTTTTGTATTTTAGTAGAGACGGGGTTTCACCATGTTGGCCAGGCTGATCTTGAACTCCTGACTTCAAGTAATCCACCCAACTTGGCCTCCCAAAGTGCTGGGATTACAGGTGTGAGCCACTGTGCCTGCCAGAAGTGTCCTTTTTTTTTTTTAAGTTAATTTTAATTTTATTTTTAAAAGTTGACAGACAGTAAGAGTGCATATTCATAGGGTATATAGTGGTGTTTGATACACATAATGTATAAAGATCAGATGGGGGTAGCTAGCATATCCATCATCTCAAACATTTATCATTTCTTTATGTTGGGAATTTTCAATACTTTAGTTACTTGAAACTATATATTATTGTTAACTACACTCATTCTA
>NW_012120710.1:1569930-1574485 GCF_000951035.1 Colobus angolensis palliatus | reverse complement strand
AATGATCCACCCACCTCAGCCTCCTGAATAGTTGGGACTCTAGGTGCATGTTACCATGCTCAGTTAATTTTTGTATTTATTTATTTTTGTAGAGATAGGGTTTCACCATGCTTCCCAGGCTGGTCTCAAACTCCTGGGCTCAAGCGATCCACCTGCCTTGGCATCCCAAAGTGTTAGGATTACAGTGGTGAGTCACTGTTTGGACATGACCGGGATTTTTGCCTCCATTTTACAGATTAAAAAAAAAGAGGCTCAAAAAATTAAAAAATTAATCAATTAGTTGTTTTAAAGACAGAGTCTTGCTCTGTTGCCCAGGCTGGAGTGCAGTGGTGTCATCATAGCTCTTTGCTGCCTTGAACTCATGGGCTCAAGTGATCCTCTTGCCTCAGGCTCTCAAGTAGCTGGGACTACAGGTGTATACCAGAGAACTTCTCAAACTTTTTTAGACATATGCTCTTCCTATTGTGTCCAAGCTAGTTTTAAACTCCTGGCCTCAAGAGATCTTCCTGCTTTAGCCTCCTGAGTAACTGAAAGAATATTTTTTTGATAGATGGTTATCTAGGAAGTCCTTTAATAGCACTTTTAATTATTATCACAAGTGGCAAAATATTTTTGGAAGTTTGAATACTAATTTACTCTCATTTGGTCATGAACCTTGACAGTCTATAAGTAAGTTATTCAGCTTCTGCATATCTGAAACAAGGTGGCTAATAAATCATTAACCACTAGCAAGTCTATAGCCACCTGACACACTAATCATGGAATATATTTCATGGTGCATATTTACATTTGTTGCGTACTGATGGAGTTGAGCCGTATATAGTGAGAAATGTTATTAACCCTATCCATACCTTTCTTTTTTGGGGGGCTCTACTGTAGTTTGTATTAATCCCCCTCACTGTAGATGAACTGCAATGGTCTTTTATAAGTTTAAGTCAGGTTAATTGCTACCTTTTAGGTGAATGGAGCAAGAATATCACCTTGGTTTGCTTTAGTGATTATAATTACTTTTTTCAATGTCATTTTTCACACTCAAGCATACCAAAATTAAACATTAAGTGCCATTATGATGAGTTCTGAATATAAACACTTGAGGATAGGCAGAATTATATGATTTATAAGTCTTTTTTTATACTGTATGTTTTAGATATTGAGAAGTACTCTGCTTATTAAAAATTAAATTTGTGACTCTTATAAGAAAGCGAATGATGAGGTAGCTGTGAAGAGACCAGAATTTGTCTTCACATTGCTGGGTGTCCTCTTCTTGACTGCTGTGCTTCCTACTTCCAAAGAAAGTTCTAGACCTGGAGTATCATGTTAGTGTCCTGAGGAAATGTAGTTTCTGTAAGGACCAACTTTCTTCCATCTCCAAAGAAGAAAAAGAGTCAGTTTTCCAAATATGTTTTAATATGCGTATCATCCAGGCAGCATAATGTTATATTTCAAAGACAAATTTATCCATTTAATTATTGTTTTAAAAAGTTGGGATTCTCTACATAGAATATATTTTCTGAAATTTCAAGAATATTTTCAGGTATATTAAGAATTAATTTCTTCTAAGACTACTCAGTGTGTCTCAATCTATTCCATAGTATAATCAATGATAAAGATTCACATGGATCACCAAATTCAAGGCAGCTTAGTTGAAAAAATTTGAAACAGCTTACTGAATTCCTGGAAGAAAATAAAACACATTTTAAATGTAGATAAAAAGTATCTTGAACTTAAATATTTTTTACTTGAGATCAAACTTTCTTTTCCAGGATTAGGAGCATCCATATAAAATCATTCTTTAGTTATCTCTAAGGATATTTGGTTCTAGACATTTTCACATGTTAAACAATTGACTTTGCTTGTTGGTGCAGGAAAAGCTTATTTTTGTCACATTTCTTAAGTTCCATCTAAGAACGGCAGAGGGGTTTATGGGTTTATCTGCTCTGGTAGCTATCACTAGTGGCTGCTTGCAGTATTACAGTAGGAAGGTTCTGAGGCTCCGTCAGTGAGTGGAGACAGGGTCGTGGTGAACTGAAGTGTATCTGCTACAGGCCTCTATGTGCGTGTGTGTGTATTGGGGCAAGGAACACAGTCTGCTTCCAAATATTTTCAGTTCTGACCCAAAATGGAACATGTGTTATGCCAATAATTAAAAATCTTTCAGGCCAGGCATGGTGGCTCATGCCTGCAATCCCAGCACTTTGGGAGGCCGAGGTGGGCAGATTGCTTGAGGTCAGGAGTTCTAGACCAGCCTGGGCAACATGGCAAAACCCCGTTTTTACAAAAATTAGCCAGTATGGTCAGGCACAGTAGCTCACGCCTATAATCCCAGCACTTTGGGTGGCCGAGGCGAGTGGGTCACTTGAGGTGAGGAGTTCGAGACTAGCCTGGCCAACATGGTGAAACCCTGTCTCTACTAAAAATACAAAAATTAGCCAGGTGTGGTGGCGTGCACCTGTAATCCTAGCTACTCGGAGGCTGAGGCATGAGAATCACTTGAACCTGGGATGCCGGGGTTGTGGTGAGCTCAGATCGTACCACTGTACTCCAGCCTGGGCAACAGAGCAAGACCCTGTCTCAAAACAACCAAAAACACTCACACAAATTCTTCCTTCAGTGTTAATACCAGAGGGTTGGTGGCTGAGTAAAAATATTCCCTTGTTGCTGGAGTCAATTGTGAGTGAGTAAAGGGGCTTCCTAATCTTACTAAGATCTGCATTTGTCAAGGCAAGACAAAGAACTCCTCTTTTCCATTCTGCAGATGACTTTCATAGACAAGAAGTATGTTCCAAGCTAGGAGAATTTACCATTTGGTGATTCTGTGGTGGTTTCCTCAGTGGCATGTGTGCTCCTTTGGATGCCTGCAGGGGTGGTCACTGCAAAATCATCATCTGTGCCACTGGGAGTTGGGAGGCGGTCTGCTGGGGTTCCCTGGATGGCAGGATTTACACCTGCTTGTCCTGCTGGAAGGCTTCCATCCTGGACATCTGGATTAGCCCCTGCCTGACTGGTGGGCAGGATGCCTCCCGGGAACAAGGAATGGATGATGAGGCTAGTGAAGATTTGTGGCTGGAATGAGGGAGGCAAACAGAAAACAAAGTTAAAAGCAACATATTTTAAAGCCTTTTCTTTTTTAAGGGGAGCAAGTTTGGGTAGCAATGAAAAGATGGAGAGAGTAAAGTCAGAGAAGACAGCAAAGACCTGGCATTTCTCAGGGTAAATACTCCCTCGCTCTAGCCTAGTCTGATTCAATACTGGGACTCTTTGCTATGCTCCATTTCCCTCAGAAAGGGAAAGCCAGAATCGAGCCAGTCCTGGGAAAAGGAACAACAGTTTATTGTTATCAGCTGGATCTGGAGGTAGAATTAAGGCAGAAAAGTCCATACAATTATGATAGGCTTTATCTTTGTTATTAAAGCTAACACGTAATCTTTCTTTTGCTCACGACATTTTTTCAAAAAAATATGAGACTAAAAATTAACGGAAAAATTGATTCAAGTAGATTAATCCTGGTGGTTCTCATCCCTTCAAGTTTTTTTGATGTATTTTTCAAAGGCATTGGAATATTCAGTCAGAAACACTTATTCTGTCTATTGTGTGTTCCTTGAGGATAGATAGATAATTCCTTGTCTATTGGAGTTTTTCATTTTTAGAGAGATCCTGATCAAGCAGGTCTGGAGCAGGACCTAGCAATCTACCTTTTAAACCAGCTTTTGATGCCATCCTGATTTGCTGGGCAAGGAATGAAGTTTGGGAAACACTATGTTACATTTAAGAGATACTGAAACCAGAATTAGACTTATGCTAGATGACAGATAGGAGCAGAGTACAGACGTTTTCAAACTGAGCATTGTGATATCCACAGTTTTGAAGTGAAAAAGGTGAGTGGCAGTCATCATTAAACAATAAAACAGGCAGTAGACTAGTAGTGCATTCTATATAGTAAAGGTGAATGCTGTTTCATGAATGTGTGTGTATGTGTGTGTGTGTGAAGCTGCATGAAAAATGTAGTTGCTATTGTGATTTGTGTTAAAATTGTTTGAAAAACCATTAGTGTAGTAGATTAAAAAATGGTGTTGGATCTGGATCCACTCTTTTCTTGTCATTGTTGCCTTTGAGGCCTAAATTACTTAAACTTTTAACCTCAGTTTCTTTATCTATAAAGCTGGGTCAAAAATATCTGCTTTGTGCTTTGGGGAAGGTTGAAGGCAACATATGTAAAGGATCTGCTAAAGTGCTGGTTATAGAAGAACCTCAGTAGCTGGATATGGATGTTCATGTATCAATGTTGCCAAAACAGACACTAGCCCCATTACTTGATGATTATTTAGGGACAATATAGAACATATCTACATTTTCCATAATAGAAAAGCTGTTGAATAACTGTTTCCAAATATTGCCTCAATTCTGTACTGTTGTCATGTTTAGATATCATGTTAATTCAAGTCATTTTCTCTAGAAAAGAACCTATGGAGGAATGCATTGAAGTGTCTAGCAATGGTGATATTAACTTTATTTAGGTACAGCCTTCCAATTATTTATGTGTGTAGAAAGAGTTCAT
>NW_012120710.1:1561527-1564030 GCF_000951035.1 Colobus angolensis palliatus | reverse complement strand
TGGCACATGTACACCATGGAATACTATGCAGTCATAAAAAGGATGAGTTCGTGTCCTTTGTAGGGACATGGATGCAGCTGGAAACCATCATTCTGAGCAAACTATTGCAAGAACAGAAAACCAAACACCGCGTATTCTCACTCATAGGTGGGAATTGAACAATGAGATCACTTGGACACAGGAAGGGGAACATCTCACACACCGGGGCCTATTGTGGGGAGGAGGGAGGGGGGAGGGATAGCATTAGGAGATATACCTAATGTAAATGACAAGTTAATGGGTACAGCACACCAACATGGCACATGTATACATATATAACAAACCTGCATGTTGTGCTCATGTACCCTAGACCTTAAAGTATAATAATAAAAAATAAAATAAAATAAAATACAAAAAAAATCCAAGTCAAGGAATTTAATCTTTGCCGTAAAAAATTAATATTTATATTATTCTACATTTGTATACATTTCAATAGTTTATAATCCTAGACTACAATCCTTATGAAGTTAAAAAATGTGCATTGCCTTTCTGGATAGAACTGAATCTGATAGCAATAAATTGAAAAAAAAGCTAAGTCAAATTAATAGAAAAATAGCTGGAGAAGTATGATAAAATCCCCAAACAAAGAAAGGATAATCTAATGTTAAGAACTATAAGAATGTTCAGTTCATTGTAGTACACACCATATTCAGGATTTATGGTCAAGAGAGACTGTATGGGGACAGAAAACATTGTGATAGAAGTGAAAATAATTTGAAATAGTATTAAAAAATTTTTTTTTACCAATTCCTCTGAGCTTAGGATAGTGCCCTAAAAGCAAAAAGATAAACACAAACTGTTAGACACATTTTAATATATTTGTAGTAATATATGTACAACATGACTTGAAAACTTAAAATACAAAGGTTATAGAGATTTTGCATTTCTAATAAAATGTTAAACTGCCTTATGATCTATATTACAAAACTCGAGTCAGCATATGATGGGAGACTGCTAACATTCATTCTTTGAGTAATATGACATCATCTCCATCCAAAAATTATATATTTTTCTATCATTAAGTGGATGTTCATTGAAGAAAACCTATGCAGAAAGCAAGCTCTTGTGATTATCAGGGTTCATACAGTGCAAAGTACATTGAAAACCTCACAACTATCTAGTGAATTGAAGTAAGAATAAATATTTCACACCAAGGTGATTTAAAATCAAGACATTATTAAGCATAATTTTACCTGGGCTCCAACTTGCGTGACAAAAATTGGTAACATCTGAAAAAATGAGAGAAAAATTCATTCAAAAGTTCTGGAACATGGTATAAATATTGATACTTTTTTTTTTTTTTTAGATGGAGTCTTGCTCTATTGCCCAGACTGGAGTGCAGTGGTGTGGTCTCGGCTCACTGCAACCTCCGCCTCCTGGGTTCAAGCGATGCCTCAGCCTCCTGAGTAGCTGGGATTACAGGCACCTGCCACCATGCCTGGCTAATTTTTTGTATTTTTACTAAAGACGAGGTTTCACCATGTTGGCCAGGCTGGTCTTGAACTCCTGACCTCGTGATCCACCTGCCTCAGCCTCCCAAAGCTCTGGTATTACAGGCGTGAGCCACTGCGCCCAGCCATTGATACCTTCTTAAAAGGATATAGTATCTGTTAAACAGATATTTGTTACTAATGTATTATCTATAATCATAGATATAAATTCATAGACCTGGATGGGAGTTTGGAACTTTTCCAATTTGTAAAAAGAAGATCAGTTCCAGAGAGATTTAGAAACCAGTTCAAGGTAGCACATTGAGAAGATAGAAGTTAGTAAACTGGATGAACGAAAAAAAAAATTGGCCTCAAGAAATCTCCAAACTGAAAATTATTTCAAGTAACAATAATATTAAAATTTACAGATTTCTTTCACGTCCAGATTTCATTGGACAGATTCATGTCCAATCTTGGAAGACACATTAAAACATGTGATGGGTATTTTCAAATGCAAAGGTTTCTTGAGGCATAGATATTTAGTCTTGCAATAGTTGCCTGGACATTTTGCTGTTAAAATAAGGCAATTGTAGGGAATATTGCTCAGTAACCCCTGGCACTGGCATAGCTCGTAGAACTAGGCAAGAAATAATTCAAGGGTCACTGATAACTAAAGATTATAAATTTAGTTATAAAAAGATGAAAAAGATTTGAGTGAGGTGTTGGCGTGCTCCAGTACTCTCTGCTACTCTGAGAACTGGCCTGAAGTTTGTCAAAGAAAGCTAAGGTTTTAAAAATTTATTCTTATTTCTATAGAAAATTCAAAGTGTCAGGAAAGTCATCAAAATAAGACTCTTAATTTCATAATTACAAACCAGAAGATTTGAAAGTCTTATGAAATAGACTCTTAACTATTGTTTCCCAAGACAGTTGGTGCAGGAATTATGGAACTATGGAATGTCAATAAGAAAAAATTACATACATTTATGAAAAAGGCTTACTCACAATCACGTGCTTGTCTACTGACAAAAAAA
>NW_012120710.1:1516055-1555572 GCF_000951035.1 Colobus angolensis palliatus | reverse complement strand
GGTTTCACCATGTTGGCCAGGCTGGTCTTGAACTCCTGACCTCGTGATCCACCTGCCTCAGCCTCCCAAAGCTCTGGTATTACAGGCGTGAGCCACTGCGCCCAGCCATTGATACCTTCTTAAAAGGATATAGTATCTGTTAAACAGATATTTGTTACTAATGTATTATCTATAATCATAGATATAAATTCATAGACCTGGATGGGAGTTTGGAACTTTTCCAATTTGTAAAAAGAAGATCAGTTCCAGAGAGATTTAGAAACCAGTTCAAGGTAGCACATTGAGAAGATAGAAGTTAGTAAACTGGATGAACGAAAAAAAAAATTGGCCTCAAGAAATCTCCAAACTGAAAATTATTTCAAGTAACAATAATATTAAAATTTACAGATTTCTTTCACGTCCAGATTTCATTGGACAGATTCATGTCCAATCTTGGAAGACACATTAAAACATGTGATGGGTATTTTCAAATGCAAAGGTTTCTTGAGGCATAGATATTTAGTCTTGCAATAGTTGCCTGGACATTTTGCTGTTAAAATAAGGCAATTGTAGGGAATATTGCTCAGTAACCCCTGGCACTGGCATAGCTCGTAGAACTAGGCAAGAAATAATTCAAGGGTCACTGATAACTAAAGATTATACATTTAGTTATAAAAAGATGAAAAAGATTTGAGTGAGGTGTTGGCGTGCTCCAGTACTCTCTGCTACTCTGAGAACTGGCCTGAAGTTTGTCAAAGAAAGCTAAGGTTTTAAAAATTTATTCTTATTTCTATAGAAAATTCAAAGTGTCAGGAAAGTCATCAAAATAAGACTCTTAATTTCATAATTACAAACCAGAAGATTTGAAAGTCTTATGAAATAGACTCTTAACTATTGTTTCCCAAGACAGTTGGTGCAGGAATTATGGAACTATGGAATGTCAATAAGAAAAAATTACATACATTTATGAAAAAGGCTTACTCACAATCACGTGCTTGTCTACTGACAAAAAAAGGGGCAACAGAATAGGAACAAAAAACCCAACTAGCCTTCACATTGGCAATGGGAAAGTGGTTGGTATATTTTGGATTTAAGAGAAGATGAAATGGAAATTTCTTCTTTAATGGGAAGTTGGAGTGGAAAGAACAAAAAGATAAAAAGAGGAAAGTATAGATGTCTACGTAAAAACTGTAATGAAAGGTAATCTAATTGTTTACCAATATAATGATAAAGAGGACTTTTTGTTGTCGGTAGAGAAATTATTTGAAATCATAATAGCTAACACATCACATATTTACTATGCGGTAGGCATTGTTTTGAGTGTTTTCCATATATTTACTCACTTGATCTTTGCAACAGCTGTAGAGGAAGGTTCTATTTTAATGCCCATTTTAAATTTTGAGCAAATTGAGCCACAGAGTGGTTAAGTAACTTGGCCAACATCATATAAGTAGTAAGTGTAGAGCTGATATTTAACCAGAAATTGTGTGGTTCTAGAGTTCACTAACATAGTTCACCTTTCTTTGATAAATGCAAGCCTCCAGTAGGTGTCCAGGTTGTGGCAGAGATAATAAGCTACTCTGCACAGGGAAAGGCAGGGTAGGAGGGACTAGAGCTGCCCAGGGGAAGGTCAGGTATGGGAACCCTTGGTGGTAGCATGGCCTAGAGACATTGAAGAATTCCCACAGCAAATGGGGATTGATTTATAATATTGCATAGAGAGTGTACAACGTGAAACTCTTTATACTGAAACTTTTGTAGCATCTCCAGGCTCCACTAATGCCTTGACTTAGGAGGATACTCTCTGGGGAACATGAAGATGTATTAAGTCTACCTTCAAGGTAGGCAATCAGTATGTAGATTATACTATGATCACCTGTTACAGAGAGTCTCTTTTTGTTTGCATCTTAAATCTTTTTCAGAGGGTCACTTTTATAATCCAAATTTTTATTATCAAGATACTTTTTGTGTCTTTGGCCCCAGAAATTCTATTCCTAAGAGTTGGTACAAGGAAATAGTCACTGGAATACTCATAGGCTTAGTCACAAGGACGCTCACTGTAGCGTTGTTTATAGAAGCAAAGACTTTGGAAAAATCCCCAAATTTTCATAATAAGTAATTTAGTATACCATGGAATACCAAGAGGTCATTAAAAACAACATTGTACGTGAATATTTTAAAACATGAAAGCTGTTCAAAATATATTTGTGGAAAAAAGCATGTTATAAAACATTAAATATAGCAAAAACATTTTCTTTAAAAATTTATGTATAGAAAAAAGACTGGAAGAACATACTCTAGAATGTTGACAGTGTTGGATTATGGCTAATGAGATTCCAAGAGTATTTTATTTTATTTTTTGCTTACATGTAAATTTTAGAAAATTTGCATTCCTAAATTCTTTATAATTAACATATATTGCTTACACAATAATAAATGCTTCTACAAAAAATTAGACCATTATGTTGGATAGTGGGAGCTGAGGTTACATGTTGGGGAGAATAAGTTATCTACAAACAACTTAGTCTTGCTGTAAAAGGATTATTGTATTTTCCTCGAGAGGCTTTCTTTTCTTTTCCTTTTTTTTTTGAGACAGAATCCCCCCCCGTCACCCAGGATGGAGTACAGTGACACAGTCGTTGCTCACTGCAGCCTTGACCTCCTTTGCTCAAGTGATCCTCCCACCTCAGCCTCCCGAATAGCTGGGACTATAGATGTGCCACCATGCCCAGTTATTTATTTTATTTTATTTTTTGTAGAGATAAGTCTCACTATGTTGTCCTGGCTGGTCTCAAATGCCTGGGTTCAAGTGATCCTACTGCCTTGGCCTTCCAAAGTGCTGGGATTACAGCATGGGCCACTGCACCCAGCCCCTCTGGAGCCTATTACGCTATTTAAAAAAGTTTCAAGAAGGTAAAAATTTGGAATTTGTTCAATGTTAAAATGCAAACACTTCAAAAACAGGTGATGCCTTAAATTTGTATCTTAGTGTAAGAGGATTTTCAGGGGTTTTTGTTTGTTTGTTTTTGAAAGCAAGTGATAGTGGGAGGTGGTAAATGGTAAATACTGAAAAGTCCTTGGGGACTTTCAAGAGGGAATGAAAAACAGGGCACAAAAATGGGACGATTAGATTTGCTGAAGATAAACTTTATCCACCTCTTAATTTTTCTTTGAGATGATCTTGGTTACCCAGAAAGTCTTCAAGAGAAAACAATATGCTAGAAAAAAATCTTGGGATCTCTCAATTTCCCCCCATATATTTTTCACTTTTCAATCTTCCCCAACTTTTCAAGGTTTCCTGTTTTCCATTAAAATTATATTCTAGAGAGGTTGTGGTATAGCATGGTCAGTTCTCTGGGTAAGTTTTCATGAATTTTCATTAAGAACCAGATTGTCAAATACTGTTCTATGTTCAGTAGAACATTCGTCAGCTAACAGTCTGGGCAAAATTTTCAAGAAGCTTTAAAAAATTCTGTTTCTACTGTAGGCTTTCCCCTGAGAGAAAATGCTCTCTAATGTTAAAACTAAAGTCCAGCTGTTCAACTTACATGTGGTTGCAGTTGCTGTTGTAAATTCAACACTCCCAGGGTCAATGGGTGGGCCTGGGTACCAGGTGTCATTCCTGCAGCAGGATTTAACTGTAGGGCAAGGAAGAAGACTTTCATTGTATTTTTTTTTTTTTTTCAGTTTGGGTATTTAGGAAACTAAAATGTTTTTACTAAACATAAAATATATTTAAAGGAAGGATTTGCTATGTAAATACATAGTATTCTATTGGATGTATACTTAGACACAAAGATGAAATTTAAAGACTTATTTAGTCTGCTAGTATAACCACAGGGGCTATTGCTAACTTTTCCCCTGTTAAGTTTTTCTTTGGCATTTAACCTCTTCTGTTTGAGAACTACTTAGTTGATTTATTTGTATGCTTGCTTTCCCTTTTTGGCTACAAGAGCAATTATTTCTGAAAATTTTCTGTTAGCTGTTTTACAATTAAGAAATTAACTTCTCTAGGTTACATATGAAAATTTTAAGGTTCAGAATACATATTTTATCTGGAACATGAACTATATTTAAATTTGACCACTTAAAAAGTCCACTTTAAGTCAGGAAAGAAACTTATTTTTCTTCCCAAACAGATTATACAGATATTCTGTGAGAAGACTGAAGATCTATACAGATATTCTATACGAAGACACTGAAGATCTTTCTATCTCTTCCAGTTTACTCCTGTCATTGGGGGTGATAATAGCAGTGATAGTGTTTATGTGGATGTGGGGATGCTGTAGGGGCATTAAGGAAGGTATGGTGGAGGAATTGAGAGAGGAGAGGAGAAGAGGATAGAGAAACTGGGTAAGGAAAGAATTGGATCCATTTGTTAAAGACTCTCTTGCTAAGAAAAACTTTTAATGATGTCCAACTCCCTTGGACTCTTCTCTCCTCTCTTTCAACTTATCTACGTGAATAAGTATGTGTGTGTTTTCATTTGTGGATATACACATCCATATGCATGCTCCCCCCACCATAACATTAGGCATTATATTTATTTGCATAACATTATATAATATCACAATGGGTATTAAAATGATATAAAAGATCACTTACCAGTTGCAGATCTGGCCCCAGTGTGAGCATCTGTGTTAATGGTATCAGACTTAAAGAAGGAAAGACCTGCAGGGGATTGAAAATGATGTGTGAGACAAGAGGTTGCCTGCTTCCCTTAGGCTGTCAGTGGTGGATAACCTCATGTAATTGACACTCCTGTCAGAGGTGGATTTACCATGAAGGTAAATAAAGATGAAGCCTTGGGGCCTGTCAGTAGCATTGCCCCGTTTGTGGCCCTGGGAGGTCTCCTAGCTATGTTTCAAGCTTACGGTACTTATCAGCTTCAGAAAATTTGTGATTTACTCTTATTTCTTATCCAATTATAAATATTTATTTCAGTACTTAATTTTACATATCTAATTTTGTATTCTTTTTCTTAAAGAGGGTTCCCAAATTGTATAAGATTCAGTCTCCTTAAGAGGGGGAAATGGTTCTTGACTTGAGTGTTCTGTTGACTAAGGAGAAGACTTTAGACTCTAGTGTTATCTGATTGTACTACTTCACAAAATGTAGAAGTAGGTAAGCCATGGTCCTTCACGGCAGAGGAAGAGTTGAAGTGGGAAGGAGCGTAGTTGCCAAAAGATATTGCAGTTTTCAAAAGTATTTACGCTTTGAAGAAACAGATTAAATAGCAACACATCAACACATCAACAACAATGAAACTTCACAAAACCAGGAGGAAATCTGCAGTTATTTTTTATAGATCACCTCTGATTCCCTACTATTGCTAGCAAATACTGCATATGATAATGCCATAGTACCTGAAGGCCATAGATGACCAAGCTTTGCAAAAAGACATTGTTATTCCTTTTCAAAGTTGACTAGATTTCACTGCTAAACCAAAGTATTATTTAGATAAAAGGAAAAAGAATTAGAGTGCTTTACTTTTCCTATGCAAATTTTTCAGAAAATTGTATCAGTTCTTATCTCCACTCCCAAATGAAAAGCCTCTCTCTCTTGTTTAGTCTTGTACAGTCTTCATGTAAATTTTGATTTTAAACCTACCAGTCTTAATGTGTTTTCTTTACCGGTTTGTACACGTTCCCTTTTGTAGGACTCTTACCTGATTTGACTGCTGTTGGTTTGGTAGTGTTCCCTGATCCAGAGCCAGTTTTGTGGGAGGGAGTCCCAAAGCAGGTTTGAGCTGCTTTTGTGAAAACAAATACATATTTGATGAGGCAGGAATGTGTTTAAGATTTTGTATCCATTTATATCCAGGTTGCCCCCAGTGCAAAAATGTCTACATTAAGGCTTTGGTATTTTAGAGGAGTTTAATTCCCTGAAACATTGTGTGCATGGTAGGACATGTAATTGTCGAGTGGAAAAATGCCAGCCCAGGAGGAGTGGGATGGTGTGGGGGCACGGGGGCTGGGATGCACCTGAGCACATGGGATATCTTGTGGTGGTTCCTGGCTCCCATTTCTTTTTTGTACCTGCCTTTATCTTTTGCCAGGACATGAATATATAATCTGTACGTTAGCTCTGTGCACATTTGCTTTTTCTCAGGGCTTGAGATAAGCTGCCGTCATTCTTACTACCTTTTCAGGAAGCTTCCCACTTTTGCCATGCCTGCCACATCACTCTTGTAACAGAAGTTCAGTTTTCTTTCTGGCCTGGATATTTTATTAGTGTATTAAAAATCACTGAATTTTAGATATGAAAATATTCCTTCTACGCATTTGGTCTAGTTGTATTACTTTGTCTAACAGATGAGGCAACTGATGCTTACGGTAAACTGCCCAAGGTGACATGGTGAGCAGCAGAGCTAGTGCTAGATCCCTGTAAGTGCTCTTAGTATCCAAATAAAAAAGCTTCTCTTTTGGCAGGTTGACCAAATCTGCTTTTGCTCCTGGAGGCATCCTGGAAGGCACAGGGGTGTGGCCCTCTGGCTCTGCAGCCAACCTTGAGTCATTTAAGGTTACTCTGGAGCAGTTCTGGTTTCACATTGGAGTTTCCCTTTAGTTATGAGGAGAGGTTGGGGCTGGGCACCGTGGCTCACACCTGTAATCCCAGCACTTTGGAAGGCCAAGGCGGGAGGATCACTTGAGGTTAGGATGTTAGGACCAGCCTGGGTAACATGGTGAAACCCTGTCTTTACTAAAAATACAAAATGCTGCTTGGGAGGTTGAGGCAGGAGAATCGCTTGAACCCAGGAGCAGGAGGTTGCAGAGCGAGACTATGTCTCAAAAAAAAAGAAAAAAAAAGGAGAGGTTGGTATTACCTGTTCTAGGAGGTCCCTTTCAGCTTTAAGATTATGTGTGTGTGTGTGTGTGTGTGTGTGTGTGTGTATATATATATATATATATATTTCGTAAGTCTTTTCATCTCCCACAATCTATTGTTAGCATAGCAGCCAGAGTGACCCTGTGAAAATGATAGTCTAATCTTGTCACTTCTCTGCTGAGTTCCTGCAATGACTACCATTTTTTTTTCTTTTCTTTCTTTGCTTTTGTTTTTTTTTGAGATGGAGTCTTGTTCTGTCATCCAGACTGGAGTGCAGTGGCGTGATCTCAGCTCACTGTGACCTCTGCCTCCCGGGTTCAAATGATTCTCCTGCCTCAGCCTCCTGAGTAGCTGGAATTACCAGTGCACACCACCACATCCAGCTAATTTTTGTATTTTTCGTAGAGATGGGGTTTCACCATATTGGTCAGGCTGGTCTTGAACTCCTGACCTGAAGTTATTTGCCCACCTTGGCCTCTCAAAGTGTTGGGATTACAGGCATGAGCCACCGTGCCTGGCCAACGGCTGTCAATTTCACTCAGAGTAAAAGCCAGACACCCCACAGTGGTCTACAGGGTCTTTATGATCCAGGCCCCCAGTAGCTCTCTGATCTTTCCCACCTCATTTCCTTTCCCTCACTCTGCTCTGGCCATCCAGCCTTTTTGCTGTTTCTGGGACAGGTAAAGTCCATTCCTGCTTCAGAATTTCACCTCCACCTGTCCCCTCTGTCTGGAATGTTCTTTCCCTGGACATTGGCTTCACTCTCTCACCTGCTTCTTTATTGAAGCCAAACCTGACTGCTGTCCTGAATATGCAGCCTACCCCTTCTCCACTGTGCACCACCAGCCTGCTCCATCTCACCCTGCTCTGGGGTCTTTTTTATGTAGTGCCCACCACCTCCTATCCTGTCATGTGACCTACTGATTTAGACTGCTCACCATTTATCATTTGTTTCCTTGCTAAAATATAGACTTCACAAGGGTGGCAACATTGGTTTATTCAGTGATCTATCTCAAGAAGATAAATCCATGTCTGGCATATAGTAAGCACTTAACAAATATTTGTTGGAGGAATAAAATCTTGTTTTCTTCTAGGGCCTTCACTTTCTATGACTTTGATTTGTCTTATATTTTTTTTTTTTCTAGCATTATGTTTTCCATCTGGTACTTTTCCTCAAACTTTTGATCTACTGAAAATAATTGCTAGGCTGTTGTATGTGTCCATATTTGCAAATGGATTCACTCTTTACAACTTTATGCTAACTCAGTAAATTCATTTACAAATAGTAAAAAATACCTTGTCTATGTGTCCTGATGTTTCATTTGGTATTGCTTCTATACTGAATAGACATTTCAGTGTCGCCTCCCTGCTGCCCTGCCCCACTAACTCTCTAGCTGATCTCATTGTCTATTAGCAATTTACCGTAGCCTGCACAGCAGGCCTGCTCCACCCCCAGCCCACTTCACATGACAGTTGTGCTCCTGGAAAGTTTTGCTTATTTTGAGTTTTCACCAATTATGTGGTAATTTAAATATACAAAAGAAACTGTATTTTGAAGAATCTTTTGGTAATTGTATTTGGCGGAGTGAAAGAACCATTTGTTCTATAAAAAAATTAACTTCATACTTTACCTTGTTTAGAAAATTAAACTTTTACAGACAACTTCTTTCAAGGAAGGCACACACACACACACACACACAAGTATATATTTGGGATAAAGTGAGAAAGAGGTTGGCTACCTTATCTTGTTTCATCCTCTCCCCGCATAATCCCACCCTGTTCATTTCCTTCACATAACTAGTTGCCAAGAAAAAATTTCTTTTTGGAAAATAAAATAATCATACACTTAAGGCACTCATTTGTCTCCTAATTTCTAGCCTATTGCTCTGCCAAAATAATTGACCTTTTACCACGATGGAGTGGATGCATTTAAAAAATACAAGTACATTGAAATATGTACCAACAACTTATTAGCTTGTCATTTTCTGCCTTGGAAAATAAACACTGGACACTCTCAGGGAATGAGTCACAAAACAGAGCAGTTTTGATGGAGGGCAGGAGAGAGGTAGGTCTGCAACTAGAGATGCTGTTGAAGCTGGTTGGCATATAAAACAAACATAACATACTTACTGGTAATGACTGAGTTGATTCTAGAAGGCAAAACAGTAGAATCGTAGTCTTCATGTTTCAAATTGCTACCTAAAACAACAAAACAGTGTTACGCTTCCACTGTATTTTTTTTCCTTTTAAGAGAAAATGATACTTTAAAAACGAATGTTCTACTTGAAACATGGTCGATTAATGTTACCTTTGTGTCCAGAAAGCAAAATCTATAATACTTAAAGTCCAGTTGATTTCTCAAGTTTACTCTGGTGAAAATTTTTACCCTTCAATGATGTATGTGTTTGTAGAAGAAATTTAAACTCAGTTCCAGGAGACTGGAAACTGAGAAACCAATCAGGATTTAGCTGTCTGTTAAATCATTTGGTTTTTTTCATTTCCCAACACTTCATTAGGTGGGTTATTAGCTGCAGACACGATATTACCCAATGTCTACCATTTGAATAGAAGGTGTTTCAGGGAGACAACCTTATGTAATTAAAAAAAGATGCAGACAATAAAATAATTTAAATGCTTCTTCACCTCCCTCTTCTTCCCAAATGATTTCTCAGATGTACGTGTTTTATCATGTATGTATGAACACATAAATCAAACATCAAAATACAGGGTTCTGTGCATAGTTTAAAAAATGAAGTCTATTATGTAGATTGCTCTAGAACTTATGTTTTCTTAACAAATAATGGACAACTTTGTGTGTTAGTACATACAGGTTTATTTTATTTAATGTGTACACAACATTATATCACATTTCTTTTTGATGGACATTTAATCCATTTCCATTTTATTTTGTAATTACAAAGGTGTCACAAGCACCATTCTTATAGAACCTTTTTTCCCACACATGTGGGAGTATTTTCATAGGTGTTATTCTTAGAAGTAATGTATCAAAGGATATGTACATTTTACGTTTCAATAAATATGGCCAAATGGTGAATGGCTTGCTTTATATTAAATAGGGAAAATGATACTACTACCTAAACAAAACACAGGGAATCAACTGAGATTTCTTTTGCAAGAAGAACAGTTAAGTTCTACTTAACATTTTACCATGAAGCCGTGGGCTTCACCTGGAATTTTTGAGATATGCCACAGAGGGAGGCCGGGGTCTGTTTATCAGTTTCTGAGATCATATCAATGATGAGCCTGTGTTGCACCAGGATTTGGGATTTGATCTTTAAAAAACAAAAATGTAAACCTAGAGAGTGTCTATTAATGGAAAATTAACTGAGATGATACTTTTTTTCAAAGCTTCTCTCTAACTGTTTGATTTATCTATATAATCAATGTTTGTTACTGTGATACTCTGCTAGGAATGGGGAACACTACATAGGAGGAGAAACACATGATCAACAAGTACATGCAAATATAGGAGTATTCACAGGTGTAAGAAAGAGTGTGGTGAATTTTGTTGGGGACAAAGGACAGGAAAAGCTTAAAAGAGATCATACTTGAGTTGGGATTTGAAGAAAAAAAAATTATTAAGAACACAAGGAGAGCACCCGGGCTGATCAAAGGTCCAGATTTCAAGTAGTGACATTATTTTCTGTCACTGGAACAAGATGGGGTGAGGATAGAAGTGGAAGACAGGGTTGGAGATGATATCTAATTTTAACTATCTATAGCTTTTTTTGTTTGTTTCTATCACTGATTTTGGCACTTGGTCAGATATTACTTTATATGGCTCTTTTATTATTTCCTGACTTTTTGTTTCTCTTGAACTAGATGGAGAGTTCCTAGGGCCCCATCTTATATTTCTTCAGTCTTTCGTATTTATAATATTTTAAAGCATCACATGGTCATTCAGTGTTGATGAATAAATGGTAAAGGCATATAATATGGGGAAACAGAGTAAGATCGAGTTGAGGGAAAATTTTAGAGAAGAGATTGGGCTTTAGGTGGATTTGGAGAATAAGTATAATCCATGAGACAGACTAGCATGTTCAAGTGGTTGATAGTGAGAGGAGCAATGTAACATGGTGCTGAAGGATGTGGAAGGAAAGCAAATTAATGTTCCCATGGGCTTTCACAGGCAAATTCATTGTTTCTTTTATTCAATCAATTTGTTTTTCCAGCCCTCATTTAACATAGATTCACTCTTTGTTCACCAACATTGTGTCAGTCTCTTGGATAAAACAATTAATGGAAGGGACAAAAACTCTGCCCTCAAAGAGCTTAGGTTTTGTTGGGGGAAACATTAAATATTCAAGCAGGTCATTGCAAGAGAGGGACTCCGTGACACTGGGCATCTGCTTCCTTTGGGCATTATTGTCAGTGAATGTAGAGGGTTGGGAGCGTCCTATGTCTATATATTTTTTGGGTGGAGATAGAGTTGAATTTTATGTCACTGTTGTTCTTGGCTTAGGTGAGGAGACCTGTGTTATACTGCTAGTCTAGAGTATGGTTCTACTCAATAGCTCATTTGAACTGAATAATTCTTTGTGACTGGGCATCAGGTGATTTAGGGACCTCACAATGAGTCAACTGCTTGTTGCAGACATGACTCCAACCCTCAGCGGGAATCGGACATGCCCTAGCCAGGAAATTGAGCAGTCAGTGGGATTAGATCAAAATAAACAAGCAAAATTAAGAAGACTGAGTAATTTCTTAGACAAGAAATTTTAAGTCTGCAAGCAGATAACTTGCAATAATGTAATTACGGAGTTGAGAGTCCAGAAATACATATTGTAAAAGGAAAAAATGTCTTAAATCATTCCAAGACAAGGAGACATCAGCAAAAACAGTGAGATAATTTATGTTTCCAAAATGACATAGAACGTCAGAATTCATTAAAGTGTTTTATGAACTATAGGACACATCTCTTAGCCCTTTAGGTCTAGGCATTCCTTAATCTCATTAGCTTTAGTTGTAAGTTTCTTTGGGTTATGGACCCTTTTGAGAAGCTGATTGAATGCACGTATCATCTCCTCAGAAAAATGCATATGTGCTCATGAATGTAATGATTATGAAATAACTTCAGGGATTTCATGGATCTCCTGAGAGCCCAACTATAAAGAAACAGGTTAAAAATCTCTGGGTTAGAGGAGTCTTGGTGGAATTCCTTAGTGATTTGTATCATCCCTGAGCTTTCTAGGATTTCTCAAGGCAAGAAACATATTCCCTTTCCAATTCCATCACACTCAATGGATGTAGGAAGATCTAAGATTACCCAGACCTGAGACACTCTTTATGAATCTCAGTCTAAGAGCATCTTTTTGGCAGTGAAAGGATAAAACAGACTGGACATTTTCTATATTTCCTTACACCACTTGGTAACTCACCACAACGTCAAAAGGATTCAGCACGCAAGATTATCATTAATTATAGTAATAGCTTGACTGAACAGAAGCCTCCACTGCACTGGACAAGGTATTGTACAAGGTGCTAGGGTACAAAAGTGAATAAGATGAAGCCCTTATTTATGTTCTTGTGGAAAATGCAGCAAATATTGTATCACTGTATAATGTGGTAGAGGCAAAGCGGATGTATGCACAAAAGGTCAGAAAAGAGCCACGTTGCATTTTGATCTTATTTTTCTGCATTCGTTCATGTTATTTCCTCTGCCTGGACTCCTCTTTTTCATCCCTGACTGTCAATGTTTTACTCACCCTTAAAGATCCTTCTTTATGCTACCACCTTCATGAAGTCTTTCTTTTTGTTCTCCTCATTTGGAGTTAGCCTTTATCTTTCTCTGAGATGCTTTTGGAATTCATGACTTTCTTATTTTTTTTATTCTACCTTGCCTGATGCCATTGTTATTTGATTACTGTTTTGGGATATTAAATTTCAAGGGAGATTATATGTTTTGATATTTTCTTTAGTTCTCAGCTTGTGTGTGATAGAACAATAAATATACATTTACAAAAGCATTTAAGATTGTCAACCAGTTCTTATGACCCCACAGGAAACTAGGACTTATGCTTGGAGGCCAGAAGTAGAGCCACTTCTCTATGGAGCAGTTTAGTAGGTGCTCGAAAAACAGCCACTGAATTAAATGTATCTGAAATTCTACTAAATAGATCAAACCATATAGGTTTTTACTAATCTTTTAAAGTTTTGCTCAGAAGGAGTATCAGGAAACTATGTTCAGACTTCTTGGCAGATTGAACTGACCTTTGTCATAAGTGATAAAGTTCAGTGTGCAGTGTCATTACAAATGTGGATATATTATACCAAATTTACTCCTGAAACAGGGTTAAGCTTGAAAGAGTGTGGCAACTTTGTGTTCTTTCTATGTAGACATATTTCTTTCTTCTTTCTTTCTTTTTCTTTTTCTTTTTTTTTTTTGAGACAGTATCTCCTTCTATCTCCAAGGGTGGGGTGCAGTGGCGCTATCCTGGTTCACTGAAGCCTTGACTTCCCCAGCTCAGGTGATTCTCCCACCTCAGTCTCCCAAGTAGCTGGACTACAGGTGTGCACCACCACATCTGGCTAATTTTCTGTAGAGACGGATTCATGATGTTGAACTTCTGGGTTTAAGCAATCCCCCCACCTCAGCCTCCCAAAGTGTTGGGATTATAGGCATGAGCCACTGCAGCTGGCCTATGTAGAAATATTGCAACTCAACACTAGAATTACACACTTATGGAATTAAACAAATAAGCTTGGGTGTAATATTTAAAATACGAAAGAACACCCTGAAAATGGGGAACAGATGAGGATGCTGAAGGGAAGGTAAGAGAGACAGTACTAGTGTGAGGAATTAATTCATGATTTCAGTGTTTGGATGACAGTATAATGCTTTAGGTAAGGGTAAGGAAGGTTTTGGGAATTTATATTCTTTGAGTTGATACTGTCAATTGGGCAGTTACTTTCGGTTTTGTAGACACAATTGAGAAAATTTGTAGCTTCAAAGTCAAATGGAAGGTCAGTATGTATTTTGTGGTGTCATAAGAAGTTTCTGTGATTTCAAAGTTGGATGCCGAGTCAATGTATAGTTTGGTGCCATCATAGGGAGGAACCTTTGTTTCAAAGTTGCTGTTGTATATGACAGTTTCTGGGATGTTATAGGATAATGTGGTTTGATTTATGACTGTAGCAGATGATAGCATGGGAGTTATAGTTAAAACTGGAGTTGCAGATATGGTGGTAGTAGAAGTTGCTTTAGAAGTAGTGATAGCTGGGGTAGTTATCATACTGGTTTGGGTTTGAGAGTGAGAGCTTGAAAATAAAAATGTTGAATCTAGATGTGGGTTTGTATAGAGGGATATAAAAGGAAAAAAATTCACTTTTATTAGATTGAATTTGTCCAGGTCTTTTGTTGATTTGTGGATTTGGATAAAATTTGATATGAGCAGACTTTTTAAAAGGTGGCTTTGGGTAAGATTGGGATTTTTTTAAAAAAAATGAATAGCAGAATTTGGGAAATATTTTGATAGAGGAGATTTGGATTGGCTACAGGTTTCATATGAGTTTTTGGAGAGTAGGCTTCTGACTGAACTGCTGTTTTAAGAGGAGCTTTGGACAGGACACTTCCTTGCTTTCTAACTGCTTAGATGAAAAAGGTAATCCCTGATGAAATAACTACTTTGGATGCATTTTAGATGGGCTTGTTACAGGTAGTTAGACAGGCATAAGTGGGGCTGGAAAGGGCTCTCCCTCACCCACAAGGAATGTTGGGTGATGGTTTGGCAGTGATCACATTGCATCTCCAAAGGTTATAAATTGGCAGCCGGTGCCAGGGAGAGGCCATTTCCTGATGGTCCACACCTGTTGCACTAAAGTGTTAACTGAATGTAGATGCCAGGGAGAAGCAACTTCCTGGGCATGTACATTAGGAGACAAAATGGCAGAGTATGACCTTCTGGGGGCACACTACCAGAAAAGTGAAGAAAACCTCAGACGGGCATGTGTACAACTTCCTAAACACACCGCACATGCTCACCTCCCAAGGGTAAGGAGGGCACTGCGCATGCAGGCGGCTCACCCTAAGGAAAGAATCGTGGGGAAGAGTCCAGCCTAAAACGTCCTAGGATCAAGGTTAAACACTGGACTTGACCTTCAGGTGTTCGCTTGGGCCTCTTTCAAGTGAACTTTCCTTTCTTTCCTGTTATAAAACCTTTTCAAATATACTTCCACCCCTGCTCTGAAACTTTTCATTGGTCTCTTTTTCTGTCTTATGCCTCTCAGTCGAATTATTTCTTCTGAGGAGGCAAGAGTTGAGTTGCGGCAGACCTGTATGGATTCACTGCCAGTAACCTGGATAACTTCCACTAGTAACAAGCTGGCTCTTGGCTTTTTAAAATTTTTTTTTTTGTCTCCCGGGCTGGAGTGCAGTGTCATGATCACAGCTCACTGCAGCCTCAAACTCCTGAGCTCAAGCCTTCCTCCCACCTGAGCCTCCCAAGAAGCTGAGACTACAAACATGCACCACTGTGCCTGGCTAATTAAAAATTTTTTTTTTGTAGTGATGAAGGTCTCACTATGTCACCCAGGCTGGTCTTGAACTCCTGGCCTCAAGTGATCTTCCTTCACAGGCCTCCTAAAGCATTAGAATTATAGGCATGAGCCACTGCATTGGGCTGGCTCTTTGCTTATTTGTTACTCTTGAGTGGTTCTGTGTAGATCCAGAATGTAACTAAACAGCTGTTTTTGGATCAGCTTTTGATGGGGAAGCATCCTGCTAAGTTAGTTTAAGATGGGTTTGTTTAGAGGCAGCTATTTCTGGTTGTGGTTTGGATGGTGCAGCGCTTTGTATATTGGCTTGTTTCAGTGAGTTTCTTTGCAGGGGCTGGTTGCTGAATAGCTTTTTGGGTAAAAGAATTATTTGCAGATGACCTTGTCTGAATTTGTGTGGAGCAGTTTCTCCTTATCCTTGGTTTTGCTTTCCATGGTTCACTTATCCATTGTCAACCATGGTCTGAAAATATTAAATGAAGAAATCCAGAAACAAGCAAATCATAAGCTTTAAATTGAATGCCATTCTGAATAGCCTGATGCACTGTCCAGCTTTGTCCGGCAAGAGATGTGAATCGTCCCTTTGTCTGGCACATCCACTCTGTATACACTACTTGCCCTATACAATGTGATTGTATAGTATAGAAAAAAAAGATAGTGCATATAGGGTTCGATAGTATCTGTGGTTTCAGGCATGCACTGGTGATATTGGAATGTATCCTCTGAAGATAAGCAGGGATGACTGTAGAGCCCTATCCTGCCCAAACAGTTGCTTATGGATGAGCTTTAGGCAAGGGAGCTTTTTCCTGAGAAGTTGATTTCAGACTTTGTGTAGAGTAAAATCTTGAATAAGAGCTGTTTTTGGATGAGTTTTTGATGGGGCAGTTCTTTGTTGATTAGCTTGTCTGCAGCGACTTCGTATAGAGTCATATCTTGGATGAACAACTGTTTCTGAATGAATTTAGTATGAAGCTATTCTTTGCTGATCAGCTGATTTTGGAAGAAGTTGAATTTGGTCAGGGTTATGTTGAGATGACATTGTTCTGCAAAGAGGCAAATCAGACTGTGCTCTTTGTCTGTCCTGGCCTTTCTTTGTTGAATATTACTGAATAGATAACAGAGATGATGGATAAGCATCAAAACCCAGCACTGAATCTTAGGAGAGAGTCAAGCAGATAAGCTGATGGTAGTGTTTTTATTTGACTCTCATTTTACTGGGAGGGCTAAACTAACTCTCATTTGTCTCTGTAATTTAATTATGTGGTTTTCTTGATTGTAGACCCTTGGCTTAAGGGCTAAAATACTCCAAACAGCTCCGTAATTTTGTTTAAAAATCACCAGATGTCAAGGAGGTGCCTAAGCGTCAATTGTTGCCTTGTTAATTGGTTTTCCAGTCTAGGTAGATTATGTTAATTACCTTGAGAACTTGTTGATGTAAGGTGAGGAGAAATTGCTTGTCTTGGAGCTTGCCTTAGTGGTTAGTTTCACAATGTGTCCTTGTCTCCTTTTCCTAAAGCCCAATTGCATTCTATACCTCTAATTAATTACTCAAATAAATATTTATTCAATAGTTACTATTTTTCCAGACAATGTTCTAGACATTGGGGATTGAACTAGTAGGTTGTCAATTCGCTGTCTCTTATATAAAATGAGAAGAGGCAAGGCCTAAGAATCAGTCCTGAGGAAGTCCACTGTTTTGAAGTGTGACAAGTGGTGGAGTATAAAAGATGGAGAAGAAGCAACTGAGGAGAAAAACTTGGAGAGGGTAGTTTTTATCCAATGCGTAGAAAGTCCTTTTTCTTTCTTTTTTTTTTTTAGAACAGCTAAATGATCAAAGTATGGAAAGTTGCTGAGAGATCAAATACAATAACAAGACTGAAATATATTCATTGAAATTAGCAACAATAGGACTGGTAAATTTAGGAACTGGAATCATGAGGGCGAAAGCTGGATTAGAGCATATTGAGTAGTAAATGGAAGGTGAAGAATACAGAATTGAGCAATATCTGTAGGCAACTCAGCCTTTGAAGACTTCAGTTGTGAACTGGTGTGATGAGATATGGTATTAAATAAAGGGGAATGTGGTGGTTCTTTCTTTTCTTTATTTCTCCTACTTTCCATTCTCTTCCCTTTCTCCCCCTCTTCTCTTCTTCCCTTCCTTCTTCTTTTTCAAAAATAAGACACTTAAATAATTATGGGAAATCTCCCCAAAAGAAGAAGTGGCTGAAGATATAAAACAGGGAAATATTTACAGGAATAAAGGCTATGGAGAGAAGATGTTTTTGGATTTAGAGAACAAATGGAGATTGGCCTTTGACTAGGCCATTGTTACAGGAATAAAGAAGACAATGGAACAAATGCAGGTAGATTTGTAGATATGGTGACAGTAAATCAGAGGAAACAATTTGACAACTTCTGTTTATTCTGTGAAATGTTAGGCAAGTTCATTTGCTAAGAGTTGGAGGAGAAGGGAAAGAGACCAAGATTTTAGATTGAAGAATAGATAATGTAATCCTTTGGCATGTGAGTGAACATTCTAACACAAGACTACTGGTCTGGGGCAAGCATTTCTAGTAATTCCAGGTGTTCTGCTGTGTGGTTGTCTCCAGTAATCCTCAGCATCTTTTTTTTTTTTTTTTTTGAGACGGAGTCTCGCTCTGTCGCCCAGGCTGCAGTGCAGTGGCCGGATCTCAGCTCACTGCAAGCTCCGCCTCCCGGGTTCACGCCATTCTCCTGCCTCAGCCTCCCGAGTAGCTGGGACCACAGGTGCCCGCCAACATGCCCGGCTAATTTTTTGTATTTTAGTAGAGACGGGGTTTCACCGTGTTAGCCAGGATGGTCTCGATCTCCTGACCTTGTGATCTGCCCGTCTCGGCCTCCCAAAGTGCTGGGATTACAGGCTTGAGCCACCGCGCCCGGCCTCCTCAGCATCTTGGTTACAGTGATGCGGTTCAGATGGCTGTGTTTCTAGTGGGATGTCTGTACACTAGTCACAGTATCATGACAAATGAACAACTGATTAAGGATCCTCATTTGGGATTGTCCTTCCTCAGATCTCTTCTCCTTCCCTGCTTCTTCCAGTCAATTTCCTCACCTGCCTTAATCAAGACAGCATCAAGAAAATAAAAGCTATTATAAGAGAACTGTTTTATGTTTTCAACCTACCTGCTCTTGGACTCAGTTTCTTGTTACAATGAAATAAATATCTTTACTCTTACTAAAGAACAACTCCTCTACTTTTGTTCCCATTCTTTTTTACTTTCTTAAAGACTTCACTTTTTCTGCTATCTTTCCATCTCCTTGTCTTGCACCATTTCCATCAGCATATCAACATAATCCATATTAAGGAGCAAAAGAAAACTCTTTTGACGCTACCTCTCCATCCAACAACTGCCTTATTTCTTTGATTCCTTTTTATAGAAATTGTCTGCATTTTCTCTCTCTGACTCTTTTTCTCTCATCTACTTATTTCACAATAGCTTTCATTCCCACTCCATGGAGACTGCTCTTGCTTAATGTCACCAGTGACATTGCATATGACATTGCATATGACATTGCATAATGTCACCAAGTTGTCAGAGCTAATGGACATTACTGGTTCTTCATTTTACTCAACCTTTTAGTGGCATTTGCATCATTAACCACTGCCTCTTTCTCGAAATACTTTCCTTTTCTCTATTGGCTTCTATGACACCACTCTTCTGACTGTTCTGTTTTTTTTTTTTTTTTGCAATGTCTTTAGAAAAATTAAGAGTGCCTCAGGGGTTAGTCTTGACCTTCTTCCTTTGCCTTCTCTTTCATTCTTGTCCCTTCAGTTCCCTTCCCTTCTCATTTCTTGTCATCTCTTCCCTAATCTGTCTCCCTACGTGATTTCACTTGATTCCAAGTCTTTTTTTTGAGACAGAGTCTCGCTCTGTCACCCAGGCTGGAGTGCAATGGCACGATCTCGGCTCACTGCAACCTCCACCTCCAAGGTTCAAGCGATTCTCCTTGCCTCAGCCTCCCAAGTAGCTGGGATTACAGGCACCTGCTAACACACCTGGCTAATTTTCGTATTTTCAGTGGAGACAGGGTTTCACCATGTTGGCCAGGCTGATCTTGAACTCCTGACCTCAGGTGATCCGCCTGCCTCGGTCTCCCAAAGTGCTGGGATTACAGGCGTGAGCCACTGCGCCGAGCCGATTCCAAGTTTTTAAATACAGTTCAAATGTTCATAACTCACAATTTTATTTTTGCCCATATTTTTCCTATGAGTTCAAAGCTTCTATACCTAATTGCCTACCTGACATCTCTACCTGGATATCCAACAGTCATCTTGAATGTAATACCCAAAATGAATACTTAACTGCATTCCATTTTCCCCTCAAACTGACTTTTCCTGAAATTTTTGCTATCTTGCTAAGTGGCACCCCATCCACCAAGTTGCCCAAGGCAAACGTCTAGGAATTATACTTTATTTAACCCTCCCCACAGGTATTGGCATGTCCTGTCAGTACTACTTTTGAAATATACCCCAAATGTCTCAATTGTTCTCTAGTTCTATTCTGGTTCTTTTTTTCTTCAAGTCTTGTTTAGTTCTTGGTTTTTCCACCTTAGCTCATTGACACGATAGGCCTAGTCATTCTTTTTTGTGGGGGACCATAGGATGTTTAGCAGCATCCCTGGCTTCTCTCCAGCTCGATGGCCAGTAGCATGCCCCTAGCTATGACAGTCAAAAATGTCTCCAGACATTGCCAAATATCCTGTGTGGGAGGGGGTACAACATCATCACTGATTAACAATCCCTGATCCAGTCTAATACACCATTAGCTCTAACACCATTGCTGAAGTAGCCATCAAATTAGTCTCTTGGCTTTTACCACTGCCTCCTAGTTCCAGGTAGCATTATCTGTGCACAGACTGCTGCAATAGCTTTTTAGCTAGTCCCCTGCTTCCACTCACATTTCCCTGTAACTAGTCCCTATATAAAATGGCAATCAGATAATGTCTTCCCTACATAAAATCTCCAGTGACTTTTTATTGAATTTTGAGTAAAATACAAACTTGTTACTATGGTCTACAAAATCTTAAATATTTAGTTTCTGTCAACCTTCTCTGGTACTAGTCTTCCTGTAGCTCATTATGTTCGTGCCACATTGGACTCCTTTCTCTCTCCTCAAATGCATCAGGGCCTTTGCTTTTGCTTTTCCCTCTGTCTGAAATCTTTGGCCCTGAGATGTTTGTCTGGCTGGTTCCTTTTCAACCTGTAGGACTTGTCTTAAATGTCTTCTTTTCAGAGAGCCTTTCCCAGCATGCTTTAGTGCCCAAAGAAGTGTTCTCTGTCACTTTCCATCACATCACGCTGCTTATTTCCTTCAAAGTACTAATCACCACCTCTAATGACCTTGCTTATATATTATTTACCTACATATTGTGTGCCCTTCTTGGCTAGAACTCAAGTTTCATGAAAATAAGGACATAGCCTTTTCCACTACTATTTTGGTGCCTGGGGCATAATGGTTGAAAATGCTTGAAAAATATTTATTGAATGAATGAATGAGGCATTTGGTGCGGTGGAAACAGCACTGTAATTAGAATCAGACCTATTTACATTTCACTTCTGACTTTGTTACTTACTGACTGGATAGTCACAGGCAAATTAAAGCATATTGCTAATGTTTAAGTTTTTCATCTATAAATTGGCATTTTCATCTTCGCCTTACAGAGTTGAGAGTTTCTATGTCTATGAATGCTTAGTACCATGCTTGGCTCCTGGTGGATACTTAATATTAATTTTCTGTTTAAGAACTGAGACCTAAAGCTAAGCTGACAGTAGTGTCTGTGGGAAGGACATATTCATTGGGTCACTTTGTTGGTGGCTTTAAGCAAAAAAAGATTACTTCTTCACAAAAGATGAAGGACTTTTCTCCTTCCTTCCTTTATAGCTTCTTAGTTCTCCAGTTCTTGATTATAGTTGCGTTTTCTTAGCACGTGTGGATTAAGAACAGTTAGCACCACCAGTCAATTGTTCTTGGGACTCCTGTATTTCTGGGGCTCAACAATTCACTAGAGAAAGCGCACAGTTTAGATGGGGCTGGGGGCAGTTTGTATAACCTGACTTGAGATCTCCACTGTCTCTCTATAATTCATGCTACTAGCTGGAAATTATTATGTTTCTGACATAATATGTACAGCTATTTTGCCCTTTGTTTTCTCATATCGCAGTATTCAGATAGCCAATCAATTTGATCTTTGTGTAATCAAAAGCAGTTAAATAAAGAAGCAGTTCTTTCCCTGAATGGAATGTTACTCCTTCCAAGGCTTAAACTATAGCCAGCAAATATATATATGTACATATATACACACACACACATATATATATACACATGTATATATGTATACTTCAGTATCATGTATAATTCTACATGCATACTTCTACATGTATAATTCAGTGGAGAAATAAAATCGATCTAGCAATGATGAGTACTGTTGATAATATATGCTCGTCACTGATATAAAGTGGAGAAGATAGGTAAAATATCCAAGTGTTCTTTAAGTACTATTTTGGAAGTTATCTGACAAAGCTGTGGTATTTGTCCACAGAAATTATGTAAGGATGCTACTTACTGTTCCTTGTTTTCCCTAGTCCCTGGCCAAGGTAAAGAACTATTTACTCCCAGGTAGTTCCTGGGGTTGACAGGTTTGCCTTGGAAGATTAAGGATATGTGACCTGCTGTTTATAGCCTGAAAGAGTAAGCTTCACTTCTAAGGTAGTTGATCATCAGAAATTATGTCTGCATAATGTATTATTATTTTGTTTAAGTCTCTTGCTGATGACAATGTTGTTCTGTTTTTAGCATGTCTGTATTATTCTGTATTCTCTGTATGTGCTATTATAGATTAATAATTCAGTTAGAAAATAAAAAATGAGATTGCAGTAATCCTGAGTCACAGCAATTTAAGATGTGATGCAGTGTGGTGTTTGCTATTGCTTTTAAACTCCACATGCTTAGATTTTTAAAGATTGTGCCTTTTAAAGAGACTCAGTGCTTCTCAAACAAAATAAACAAATAAAATAAAAAAGCAGACAAGCCAGGAAACAAACCCAAGCAAACCAAACACCAATCAAGAACAGTGTCTGCACTTCAGTGAGGCCGCCACCAGAGGGTGCCTCTGCCAAGGCCATGCCGTGGGACTGGCGAGGTGGTTTTCCTGAAGTCGTACCTGTCTTTGCCAAAAATGGGAATTCTGTATAAAAAGTGAAAAAATCCAACAGTGGTAGGCATATTTGTAAATTAAAAAGATGCTGAAGATGCAAGTTGATCATCTTCTTATCAATATTCTGTAACAGTTTCTGACTTCAAATCAAATTTTCTGGATCTCCTTGATTATAAATTTATGCTATTTATTTTTAACTAAATGGAAGTGTAAACAAGAACAAATCGATAGGAGACATATTTAGAAGGTAGACTTTATGGGAAATGTGATGTTTGGACCCATTAATTCAACTGTATATTTACTGAGTCTTGCTATGTACAGGCACTGTTTAGCCGCTCCCTCCATATGACCTAGTGAAGGAGAGAGGGGAGTTTGGCATGGCTCATTTTCTTTCCGAGCACGGCACTGCCATCTCCTTTAACTTTTCTCTAGGACCTCCATTCCTATGAATCTGGGTAGTGAACAGACTTGACTCCAGAAAGTTCAAACCAGAAAATTTACCCCCCCCCCCAAAAAAAAAAAAAAAAGAAAAACAAACCAACACCAGAGCAGATTACTCAAGCATATTTTAGGATTCCTGATTTGTTTAGGAACTTTAAATCGTAAATTGCTCTTTGCTTTGAAAGCCCACAAGCCACAAGAACAGCCTACTTAATTTGACTTTTCAATGTCTCCATATAGAGTCAAGCCTCCTTGTGGGTGAGGAATGTAGCTCAGGTGCCCAGTCAGAGTGCTAGTTTGTGGCAAGTGTGCATTGAATTGATTGTAGTATCTTTCCTTTTTTAGCCATTAATGGTCCCTACAAAAAGGGAAATAAGTTTGGGAGAGGCTGCATATTGCAGAGCTTCTGGGAGATTCACGTTCCTTCTTGGCATGTTCAAGGCTCTCACAGGTGAGAACTCATACAATCAATGAATGGGTTTTGATTCTTTCTTTCTTTTTATTTTTTTTGAGATGGAGTCTTGCTCTGTCACCAGGCTGGAGTGCAGTAGCGCGATCTCAGCTTACTGCAGCCTCCGCCTCCCAGGTTCAAATGATTCTCCTGCCTCAGCCTCCCGAGTAGTTGGGACTTCAGGCGTGTGACACCATGCCCAGCTAAATTTTGTATTTTTAGTAGAGACAGGGTTTCACCATGTTGGCCAGGATGATCTCGATCTCTTGACGTTGTGATCCACTGCCTGGGCCTCCCAAAGTGCTGAGATTACAGGCTTAGCCACCATGCCCGGCCTATACTTGATTCTTTTTGAGGGTTATTTTCAGTTTGTTTTAAGTGTATGTTTTGTTCTTGACTTTATATTCAAGTGTATTAATAATACCATTCTCACTTAACTTTCACACAGACGAAGGGAGCTGAAACAGAATGAACGTCTACTATGTGCCATTATGGTTCTAGACTATTTAGGTATTGTTATCTCTTTATTCTGCTAGAAAAATTCTAGTTCAGAGAAAGGAAGTAATTTGTCAAAGTAAGTAAATAATTAGTGGGTAATTCAAACCGAGATCTATATGACCACAAAGACATTTATTTTTCTGTTACATGGTTCAGAGTGCTTTGAAATATGTTTGCTGGCTAATATGCAAGCACAAATATTATTATTTTTAAATTTTTATTTCAATAATTTTTGGGGAACGATGGTGTTTGGTTGCGTGCTAAAGTTAGTGGTGATTTCTGAGACTTTGGTGCACCCATCACCTAAGCAGTGTACACTGTACCCAGTGTGTAGTCTTTTGTCCCTCACTCCCCTACCACCCTTCTCCTTAAGCCTCTGTGATGGTTAATATTGAGTGTTAACTTGATTGGATTGAAGGATGCAAAGTATTGTTCCTAGGTATGTCTGTGAGGGTATTGCCAAAGGAGATTAATATTTAAGTCAGTGAACTGGGAAAGGCAGACCCACCCTCAATCTGGGTGGGCACCATCTAATCAGCTGCCAATGCGGCTAAAATAAAGCAGGTGGAAGAAAGTGAAATGAGCTGACTGGTTGAGTCTTCCAGCTTTCATCTTTCTTCCATGCTGGATGTTTTCTGCCCTGGAACATCAGACTCCAAGTTCTTCAGCTTTTGGACTCAGACTTACACCAGTGATTTGCCAGGGGCTCTTGGGCCTTTGGCCGCAGACCGAAGGCTGCACTGTCAATGTCCCTACTTTCGAGGTTTTGGGACTCGGACTGGCTTCCTTGCACCTCAGCTTGCAGATGGCCTATTGTGGGACTTCACCTTGTGATTGTGTGAGTCAATGCTCCTTAACAAACTTCCCTTCATATATATACCTGTCCTATTAGTTCTGTCCCTCTAGGGAACCCTGACTAATACAGTCGCCAAAGTCCATTATATTAGTCTTATGCCTTTGCATCCTCATAGCTTAGCTCCTGCTTATAAGTGAGAATATACGATTTTTTTTTTTTTCCTGAGTTACTTCTCTTAGAATAATGGTCCCCAAATCCATCCCGGTTGCTGCAAATGCCATTATCTCATTGTTCCTTTTTATGGCTGAGTAGTATTCCATGGTGCATATACCTATATCTATAGCCATCTATATCTATATCACATTTTCTTTATCCACTCATTTGTTGATGGGCATTTAGGCTGGTTCCATATTTTTGCAATTTGTGCTGCTGTAAACACGTGTGTGCAAGTGTCTGTTTCATATAATGACTTCTTTTTCTCTGGGTAGATACACAGTAGTGGAATTGCTGGATCAAACTGCAGTTCTACTTTTAGTTCTTTAAGGAATATGCATATTGTTTTCCATGGTGGTTGTACTGGTTTACATTCCCACCAGCAGTGTAAAAGTGTTCCCGTTTCACCACATTCATGCCAACATCTGTTATTTTTTTGATTTTACAATTATGGCCATTCTTGCAGGAGTAAGGTTGTATTTCATTGTGATTTTGATTTGCATTTCCCTAATAATGAGTGATGTTGAGCCTGTTTGTTGGCCATTTGTATATTTTCTTTTGAGAATTGTCTATTCACGTCCTTTGCCCACTTTTTGATGGGATTATTTGTTTTTTTCTTGCTAATTAGTTTGAGTTCCTTGTAGTTTCTGGACATTAGTTTTTTATTGGATGCATAGATTGGGAATATTTTCTCCTACTCTGTGGGTTGTCTGTTTACTCTGCTAATTATTTCTTTTGCTGTGCAGAAGTTTTTTAGTTTAATTACGTCCCATCTATCCATCTTTGTTTTTCTTGCATTTGCTTTTGGGTTCTTGGTCATGACCTCTTTGCCTAAGCCAATGTCTAGAAGGGTTTTTTGGATGTTATCTTCTATAATTTTTATGATTTCAGGTCTCAGATTTACATCTTTGATCCATCTTGAGTTGATTTTTTTAGTAAGGTGAGAGATGAGGACCCAACCTCATTCTTCTATGTGTGGCTTGCCAATTATCCCTGCACCATTTGTTGAATAGAATGTCCATTTCCTACTTTATGTTTTTGTTTGCTTTGTCAAAGATCAATTGGCTGTAAGTATTTGGCTTTATTTCTGGGTTCTCTATTCTTTCCCATTGGTCTATGTGCCAATTTTAATATTAGTATTATGCTGTTTTAGGAGCTATTGCCTTGTAGTGTAGTATAGTTTGAAGTTGGGTAATCTGATACCTCCAGATTTGTTCTTTTGCTTAGTCTTACTTTGGCTATGTGGGCTCTTTTTTGTTCATATGAATTTTAGGATTGTTTTTTCTAGTTCTGTGAAGAATGATGATGGTATTTTGATGGGAATTGCAATGAATTTGTAAATTGCTTTTGGCAGTACGGTCATTTTCACAATATTGATTCTACCCATTCATGAGCATGGGATGGAAACACAAATATTAGAAGGAAATAAACATACAAAGTACACACAACTAATTTTAAGTACAGTTTCCTTAAATAAGTACTTTAAATGGTAGATCATGATCCACTCAAAACTTTTAAAGTTCTGTTTGTTGGAGACCTTATCATTTTGCAAAATCCCATCATGTTGCTCTCCATGATTCTCGTGGACTGTCACTGGGAAGAACACAGCAGATGAGAGGGTCCACTATGCACACTTCCTAAGGGACTTTACTGCTAATATTTTCTTCCATGATGTTAGAACCTTGGGAGATTAAAAGGGAATGCTTCATCACTAACAATAGAAAATTCTTAATTTAATAACTCCCTGAAAAATTTTAGACTATTTCTGTTTAAAGATTTAATATGAGTAACTTATTCAAGGGAGAGAGGTTCAAGATGGTGTGCTGCTAATCCCTGAGTAGGAAAAATTGATAGTTACTAATTTGATATAACACAGTAATTTGATGTTCTTTAGAGTATCTTGACTACAGTCTAGAGAAATCTCCCAAATTATAAATTGAAAGCCACAAAGATATGTACAAATATAGATTTGCATGTTGAGTAAATCAAGATCAAATCTTATGTTCAACAAAACAAGGCTAATGGATTGTCAATAAATAATGCTGGACTTTTCAATCATCTTCTGTGAATATGTCAATAAAAAGATTAGACAAACACTCATTCTTTATTGATTCATTTATGATTCTCATTCTTTTCAGTCTGTTAACCTTGCAATTGACGATAGTCTGCTTTTGTGTTAGGAAAGGAAATCTGAGATTTATTTGCCTGTGGTAGGTTCTTGGGATAAGGTAGTGAAGACTAAAGACAGAGTGTTCTTGATTTAAACTTTTACATATGTCATTTTCTTTTTGCTTCTACAAGTCTTTATTGTAAAATAGATTCAAATATTACATAGGCAATTGAACTTAACTACATATGAGTGTTTTTGTTTTTGTTTTTGTTTTTTTTTTTTTAGTCGAGTCTCGCTCTGTCACCTGGGCTGGAGTGCAGTGGTGCAATGTCTGCTCACTGCAACCTCCGCCTCCCGGGTTCAAGTGATTCTTCTGCCTCAGTCTCCCAAGAAGCTGTGACTACAGATGTACACCACCAGGCTTGACTAATTTTGTATTTTCAGTAGAGATGGGGTTTTACCATGTTGGCCAGGCTGGTCTTGAACTCCTGACCTCAAGGGATCTTCCCACCCCAGCCTCCCAAAGTGCTAGGACTACAGGTGTGAGCCACCGCACCTGGCCTGAGTCATCTTAAGTATGTATTTTAATGTTCTTTCATCCTGGGATACTGTGTTTCTACGAGATCTATTGATCCAAGATCACCCAAGGAGTCTGTCATTAACAGGAGTCTTTGGCTTTTCCCCTTGCTTATTTGAGGCAGGCCTGTTGTGGTTGGCACTGTGTTCAAACCACAGAAAGTACCAGGTAGTTGGGTTGAAGACACAGAGATGGGAAGAATGGAACAGCTGTAGGAGAGAGAACCTTGGCTTCAAGCAGCAAAATGTAATATTTGTGGGAATAATTAAAGATGAGACCATAAGAAAATAGTAGGAGTAACTGTGTATACCATCTTTTCCTACACTGGGGTCCAGGACATACTGTCTCAGTATTTTCTCATGGAGCATTTATAAATCATTCTACACTGGAAGATTGAGAAGGCAGAATGGTCAGGTTAGGCATATATTTATTCAAAAACTGATTTTTTATTGCAAAGTTCAAACCCTAAGTCCTTTTCTTGGAGGGAAGATTAACCACAAAGTTTATTTTATTCATTAACTCATCCATCCATTTATCCATCCATTCTTCCATCTATCTGTTCATTCATCCATCCATCCACCTATCCTGTTATCTAACCACAAAAAATTGTTGGGATTCTGCTCTGCTCTGGGCTCTTTATGTAGCCATTGAGGATATAAGAGAGAAAAAACAATCACATTCCTTATCCTCTTGGAGGTATGGCAAATGGAGGGGACAGATATCAGCATATAAACATTCAAAATATCTATAAATACATTTTTATTATATTAAGAAGTTATATAATTGTGACAAGTGCTAGTGAGGAAATAGCAGGTGCAGTGAGAGTAACAATTCCTCTTTTGCTCTCTAACATTCAAGTGGCTAATCTTTCTCGTGGTTTTATGTATTTTACACAATTGAGGGAGTCAAATGTTAATTAAATAAACATACAAACGAATACCCAGTGAAAAACTGTGATAAGAGAGAGTAATTGTAATGGGACAATTCAGATTGAGAGAGGTGGGGCAAAGATAGGAAAGACCACTTTGATGAAGTCATATGTGTGTTGAGACCTGCAGGGCAAGTAAAGTTAGCAAGACAGTGAATGAGTTATGGGAAAAGGGTAGGTAAACCCTGTTTAGAATGATAGCCAAACTTGGCAGGGCGAGGTGGCTCACGCCTGTAATCTCAGCACTTTGGGAGACCGAGGCGGGCAGATCATGAGGTCAGGAGATTGAGACCATCCTGGCTAAGATGGTGAAACCCTGTCTCTACTGAAAATACAACAGATTAGCTAGGTATAGTGGCACATGCCGGTAGTCCCAGCTACTCAGGAGGCTGAGGCAGGAGAATCCCTTGAACCCAGGAGGCGGAGGTTGTAGTGAGCCAAGATCACCTCACTGCTTGGGTGACAGAGCGAGGCTCCATCTCAAAAAAAAAAAAAAAAAAAGGAAAGCCAATCTTAAAAGACTCCATTGTGGCCAGAGGACAGTGGTCAACGGGGAAGTGGTTGAGATAAAGCTGGAGAAGAGCCAGCGGCATGTTAATGCAGAGCTTTTAAAACTATGGCCTGAGTTTGGATTTTGTATTTCATCTTAGTTGCAGGGGTTGTTCCCAAAATAACTGTCGCCAAATGCAAAATACGATAAAACTCTTTTCTTTGTCACATTCAGTCACTGAAAACTTCAAATCTTTCAAAAATTTTCATGTTTCTTTTTCCACTGTGCAAAACTTTAAATCTTAATTTAAAATATTATATTTCACCTTTTTCACTTAGGGCACATTTGAGTTTTTTGATTGACTGCAATTCATGTTTTCTAGCACTTTTCGTAAGTATTCTTAATTAAAAGCTTTGTTGTAAGTTGAAGAATTTTAGGTAAACTTCTTATTTTCACATATCCACATACTTATCCTGGTAGAAGCCTTTGTCAGATTGGGCTTTTATTAGTTATTGTGTATAAGCTTCCTCTTGATAGTAGCTTGAAATTTAAAAAATTAACAAGGAGAAGTTGTAGAAAATTATTGGTGATTATATATGTCCTTCATACTGGATTTCTATGGATGATGCAAAAAGGTTTGATGAGTTCATTTCTATACTGATGGTCTTCTCTTAAACAAAGGGTAGTTGTGGTGAGTAGAAATTGGCAGGAATCCTTTATATATATGTGTGTGTGTATATATGTATATGTATATATATGTATGTGTATATATATGTGTATGTGTATATATATGTGTGTGTATATATATATATACACACTTTTTTTTTCTTAAGCAAATACAGACTCATATTCTTCTGGTGCACAACTTGTACTTTCAGAGTCAGTTTTGAAAACTAAACTCTTTTGCATTACTGGGAGTGCATCCACAGGAAGACCTTTAGCTGATAGAAGCTTATTGGTTTTCGTGTCTTTTAATGTGATTTTATGCGGTGTCTAACATGCTTTTAGGAGGAACTAAAATATTAGGAGAATTTAACATATTGAAATTTTCCTGGAAACGACATCAGGTTGATGATGCTCACTTGAGTCTTGGAATAAAACCTTTTACCATTTCAGCTTGTTTTGTAAGAAACAAAACAAAACAAAACTCACAAACCTCATTAACCTTGATTCGCAGCCTCATATGCTCAAGAGCAGGTGCTCACAAAATCGGTGGCAAAATTAATTGATCATAGTTGAGCTAAATCTTCTCAGAATTTATTTCAGAAAAGACCTCTAAAGATCTGTGAAAGGAAACCTTGAATCCTCTTAGCTGATGATGACTCTGACATTTAAGGTTAAACCTGAGCTCTGTCTAACTTCTGGTACTGCCTACTAAGTATTCAGGTTCAAAGTCCTGAGGCTGCCTCAAATTTAACATATCTAGAGTCAAATTTATTGCCTCTGAGCAGTTGGTTTCCCAACCTGACTCCATTATTTTTTCAGCACTTGCATTTGGAGCACGGAATCCTTTTGTTACCACCTACATCTAATTAGTCAACACGTTTTATTCTTTCCCTCAGATCTCTTGCATATATAGATTTTTCTTACTAGTTTCCTGTAAGAGGAAGTCCAGGCTGCCCCCATGACCTTACATTTGGCTTATTGTAATAGCTTCCACACTGTCCAAATTCTAAGTTTTCTCTCTCTCTTGTGCAAGATTTGTCACCCTTATCTCTCCATTATAACATCCTCCCAAACATTTTCATCATGTCACATATCTCCTTGTGACGTTTAAAAAATTTCCCTGTTGCTTAGCAGGTAAGATATTGCTATGCAAGATGATCTCACATCTTCACTATCTCTCACTTTATTATTGTTATGGGTTGAGTTGTAACACTCTCAAAAAGATATGTCAAAGCCCTAACCTTCAGTACCTCAAAATATGATCTTATTTGGAAATAGGGTCTTTGCAGAGGTAAGTAATTTAAAATGAGATCACTAGAGTGAGCCTTAATCCAATATGACTGATGTTCTTATAAAAAGGGGACATTCAGACACATGGATAGATGCCCACACAGGAGAATACCATGTGCACATGAAGGCAAGGATTGGGGTAATGAATGAACAACCCAAGGAATGCCAAAGAAGGCCAGCAAACCACCAAAAGCTAAGTGAGGAGCATAGAAGATTCTCCCTTACAGCCCCCAGAAGGAATCAACCCTGCTGACACACTGATTTTCGACACAGTTCTAGCAACAGTTCAACAGTAGCCATCTGTTGTTTAAGCCACCCAGTTCGTGGTACTTTGTTCTGATAGTCCTGACAAACTAATGCAATTATCTACCATGAACTCTCCTTTCAAATGAGGTTATTTTGCTCTGTTTACCCTGATACATCAAGCACATTTTTCTTATTGCTTCTCCTGGACCTCCCTTTTCTCTGTCTAAAATTGTATACAGATTTCTTTTAGGTTCTGATTTAAGCAAATGTTGACAAAATAATCAAATATTCCTTGTTTTTTCTGAGCATTTATTATCACCAGTCATTGACCCTATTAAGTTGCTTTGAATTGTCAGTAATTTTTACTTACTTGCATTCATTTGGATCTAATGACTTTGGAGGACTAGGGATCACCTTTCCTCGTATTCTGCATATCACCCAGTTCAGGGTTTTGATTTTCAGAGCCGCTCTTCAAATATCTTGGTGTACTTAGTTTCTTTGATTGAAATGTAAGTGTATATGAGTACGTCAACTGTGGATTTAATTGAGTAAGTGGGTTTGAAGGAGTTTTGAAAAATGAAAAGGAGAGATTGGTAAATATGGTTAGAGGAGGTTTGGAGCTGGCTTAAGAGAATTAAGGCCTGGGAAGGTCCCCCAGGGGATTCTGTTCTAGTGGTCTAGGAATCAAATATCACATTTGCCTAAGAGTTGTTTGGGAAGACATGGCTTATCTTATGTTTTGGGTATCTGGAAAAATGAATGGCATTGAAGTAAGTACTGTTTTCGAATAGGTGGAAGACAGTTTGCATAGCAGATCTCTCCTGGATGTGGAATGATCATTACTTGTGCTACACATTTACTATACTAGGCAACACATTTACTGTAGTAGGCATAGAGAATAATAGCATATCCTTTTTGTTTTAGTGGGTTAGAAATCTATTCTTGGTTAGGAGTTAGAGAGAACTGATGTTTAATATCAGCAAGACGATTTTACTGAAAAGGGATAGCAGATACAAATTGGAGCTATTTACCTGTCTAAGATCTTCAGCCATTACTTCATGCTAAATTCCAGGGATGATATACTATCTTATGCAATGTGATACAGGATTTTAATTCTCTGATCAAATGTTTGTATAGTTTATTTTTTAACTTATTAATCTTTTTTATTGAGATGGGATCTCACTCTGTCACCCAGGCTGCAGTGCAGTGGTGTGATCTTGGCTCACTGCAGCCTCTGCCTCCTGTGCTCAAGTGATCTTCCCACCTCAGCATCCTGAGTAGCTGGGACTACAGGTGTACAGGTGTATGCTACCATGTGCAGCTAATTTTTTTGTATTTTTGGTGGAGATAGGATTTTGTTATGTTTCCCAGGCTAGCCTCGAATTCCTGAGCTCAAGTGATCTGCCCACCTCGGCCTTCCAAAGTGCTCGGATTGCAAGCATAAGCCATCACATCTGGCCGTGTTTGTATATTTTAGTACTTGTAAAACTTAATATTAAATGAGCTTAAACAGGTGGACTGTTTTACGTTTATAATATTACATGACTAATTTTGTTAGCTTTGTTGAGAGGGTGGTGTGGGAGAATTAAGTGCAAAGAGGCTTTATCCTAACATAAATTTGTTCTTCCCATTAAAAAAATATGATTCCTAAGTATGACTTTTCTTATATTTTAAAGTTTTTTTCTTTGTGTTTGGATACTTATCTCCAGCACCGTAATAAAATCTAAAGACATAATATGATCAATTACCCATATATTTATTTGAGATAAATTATTTTGAGAAAAGAATAAAATTATTAAATGAAGCCAAACTGTTTTCTATCCTGGCACATTGACCTGTGTTCACAGAGAGATTTAACTAAAGATAAGTTGAAGGAACATCAAAATATTTTCTATTCTACTTTCCACAAAAGTGTGGATTTTAGAAAGGTTAGACAAACAATTTGCAATATTGATTGATGCTAGTATATTTTTGTGTTAGTGACAATTGAACTTTGAGAGGCTGTCAACAAAAACTCTACAGGCTTTACACTAAACCTACCCTTGGCACTGGCATTTCCTTCTTCTTTTTCCCACAACTTCAAACCTAGGAATCCTAAAGTTTGAACAGGTGTCCTTTATCTTGGAAGTTGTTTCATTTCTTGATTGTATTGTCTGTACTCTTGTAGCAAAGACAGGCCTTTGACTGGGCACAGGGACTGCACAGAAGTCGTGGTGCTAACTGCATTTGCTTGAAAATCTACAGGGGTGGGTGCACGCACCCCAGGTGTGTAAAAGATGATCAATTAAGTACAGCAAGGAAATGCTAGGACTTATCCAGTATTTAGTTGAAAAAAAAAAGCCTTAGTACTATTTATTCTATGTACTGATAGGCCCAAATGTCAGACATTCACATGTCATTTTTTGTCTAGCAACCTTGTCTTTTGTTAGTAGAGCTTTGAGCTAGGGATAAATAGGGGACAAATCATGACAATTTCCATTCAGTTTTGTGTGGTAGGATGGGTACTGAAGATATATGTCTGAGCGTCCCTATAAACTTTATAAAATTAATCGGGGAAGAAGGGAGAGGGAGAAAGGAAAATGAACTAAGCTTGCAGCACTTTCAGCATTCATCAGGAGTCAGTTCGCTCTCTGACCTGCTTCCTCTATTTCTTTTTTTCTTTTTTCTTTTCCTTTTTCTTTTTTTTTTGAGATGGAGCCTCACTCTGTCCCCCAGGCTAGAGTGCAGTGGTGCGACCTTGGCTCACTGCAACCTCCGCCTCCCAGGTTCAAGTGATTCTCCCGCCTCAGCCTCCCAAGGAGCTGGGATTACAGGCACACACCACCATGCCCAGCTAATTTTTTGTATTTTTAGTAGAGACGGGGTTTCATGATGTTGGCCAGGCTGGTCTTGAACTCCTGACCTCGTGATTCGCCTGCCTCAGCCTCGGAAAGTGCTGGGATTACAGGCGTAAGCCACCACGCCCGGCCATGCTTCCTCATATTTCTTTGCTCCTATTGCTCCAGAATAGCCCTTTCATCTCAGAGAGAAGCAGCACTAGGAGGAAGTGCTCCTCAGATTGTGTTTCACAGCTGGGGTTTGGAGGGAAGCAACTCTCCAAAGTTACTGGAGCAAGGAGAGCCATTCAATGTGTCTAACATTGAGGCAAGGGGACCAGAACTTTATTCCACTATCCTGACTCCATTAATTAATAATTGAATATAGGCCATCCTAGGGAGGGTTCATATGTTGGTTCTCTTCTAGGGCAATTCCTGGAGAGGGAATTGGCTATCAGCTGCCAGCAACCAGCAATGCAGGCAGCTGTAGGCTTGAATGCCTTGGTCCTAACGGAGAAATCTGGACTGTGCAAGACAGGGCTTCTGTGCTGCCCCAACTCACCCTTCAGGATTTCTGGGCCAGAGGTCCAAAGGCCAAAGAGGGGGGAGCAGATTGCAGAACCCCTATGGTTCCCTTTCTATGTTGTCTTCTTCACATTGCCAGGCCTAGCTGCTTTCTGCCAAAGCCAAAACTTTCCATCTCAGACATCAGTTTAAACACTTCTCCCTGTCCCTTCCCTCCATATTTTCCCAGTTTTCTTCTTTCATTAGTGTTTTTTTTTTCTCTGTAGTTAATTTGGGATTAATCTTGGGGAAGGGACTCAGAATTGCTCATGCAGCATCTTCATCCAATACATTTTTCCCACATAGTAGCCAAAGTCATCTATGAAGGATGACAAGTGAATAGCTCAATAAATGGGTACAATTCAATCTTGTTAAGTGTGCTGCCAAAATTTCTAACATTTGAGAAGTTCAGATAACACAAAAAAGGTTGAGAATTATCACTGTGTATTTGCAAAGGTGATCTGAATAAAATAAGAAGGATGAAGATAGTAGTGCTCGATGAGACTTACCAGGAAGCTGGAAGTCATTACTCAAAGTCCAAGAATCAGGGAGAGTGTTTTCACCTTTTCCTGTTATGTCATGAAAATGGTCAGATGGTTATTCCTCAGCCACATTGATGAATACATTGATTAAGTTTAAGTTAATTGAAAAAAATGCTGTTTATGTTTTTATATATAATCTTTAAGAGACATGGCCTTCTGAATAATAATGAGAAAATCTTCAGGAATTTTACATAAAGAAATAGTCCATTTTTAAAAATAACGAAGCCATCATATAAATAGATACCAGTATAGCTTCTTTAAGAAATTATAATAAGGGTTCTGGTAAATTTATAGTTAGGACATTTTAAATTTTTCTAAACAGTATATTAATACTTAAATTACGGCTTTTCTTTGGAACTTATGTATGAGTAAAAGAAAAAAATCATTGCCCTGTTTTCAGGTAATGTAAGAACTTCTCTTTCTAACGATTGTCTCTTGAAAAAGCTTTTCTTATTTCACAAGTCTTACTAATTAAGAATTTAAAAAGTTTATATTGGTGTTAAAGCATTTTCATGTTCTCCATCCCTCTCTTCTTTGATGTGAGATCGTATTCTGCCCTCTGTGCAACAGGCTAAACTCTTCACACACTCATCTATTTCTTTCATTGTTTCTAGGTGTTTTCTGTAAAATAATTAGATTGCCTATCAAGATTGATATGAAGAAACAGAAAAGGTGAAAAGGGACATAGCCTGACAAAAATCATTTTTGAATTATGATTTTTCAATGTTGTAAAGTATATATTGTATTCACAGGGGGATTTCTGCTAAGTATGATCACAGGTAACTATGTTTATATAAGTGAAAGAAAGTATATACCAACAAAATAATATACAAGGTGGACAATTCTAGGTCCCTTATGCAGAGTTTCAGAGAAGGAAGGTATGTTCTTAAGCTGAAGGGGACATTCTTGGAGGATCTGGGTACTTTAGTTGGTAGAGCATAGATTTACGTGGCAGTAAAGGAGAGCAATCTCCTTCCACATTCTACTTTCCGGTGTGGGAGGCAGGTGAGAACAGAAATGTTTTTTCTTTTTAATATGTAAAAGAAAATACTATCTTTCTCATGAGTCACTGTAAGAAGTAAATGATCTAATAATGTGACAGCACTTTGAGAGATGTAAAGTGATTTCCAGCTGTATGGCCCTTATGTAAATATAAGCATTGTAGATATCTCAGTTCCCAAATCCCCAGCATCTTCAATTATTTAAGAGATATTTGTTATATAACTTACCTATGCCAGCCTCTGCACCGGGCACAGTAGGGAATACAGAAATATTTAAAGCAAGTTTCCTATGGAAAGAAGGTCAATGTTTAAAATAAAAGTTACATGTAAGATTATTTGTAATAAGAGCAGGAGAAAAAGTGATAATCATAGAGGTGTAACAGAGGTATATCTGTCACTGCCTTGACTCAGAGCAGCCTGAAAAATGTTCCATTTGCTGAGTTAACTTTTTATACAACCGTGTCAGGTGACTAGGTCATCTCTGAATCTCTGGAGTTAGCAACTCTCCATTCTTCGTATCTCTGAAAAAAAAAAGTCCTTTTCTCTCTTTTCTTTACAAATGTTGAAATCTAGGTTCCTGTTTCAAGTCTATTTCCTCAGGATAAAGCATCCACATTTTAAAAATAAAAAAAACGAAAAGATAAAATGATGCTATGAGATTTTTATGCAAAAGAATCTGTGTAAAAGTTAGAAGGCTCAAATTAAGAATTTCCCAGTATCTACATTTATGAATGGTTGCTTTTTAAAATTTATTTATTATTATTATACTTTAAGTTCTGGGGTACATGTGCACAACGTGCAGGCTTGTTACATAGGTATACATGTGCCATGTTGGTTTGCTGTACCCATCAACTTGTCGTCTACATTAGGTATTTGTCCTAATGCTATCCCTCCTCTTGCCCTCCACCGCCTGACAGGCCCCAGTGTGTGATGTTCCCCTCCCTGTGTCCATGTGTTCTCATTATTCTACTCCCACTTATGAGTGAGAACATGTGGTGTTTGGTTTTCTCTTCTTATGTAGAGGTCAAAATGTTGGCGAAGTTCGATGGTGGCCAGTTGCTGTATTATGTTAAGGGACATACTATTTTTTATAGTCTTCAGTGTTTGTTGGCAATAGGAGCAAGTTTTGTTGGAAGGGAAGATCACTTATAGAGTTATAATCTTTATCCATACAAAGAAATAGCAGTTACGATGTTTGGCAGAAGATCGTCTCGTATCTATTCATTGCTGAGGAACACTGATTTTTTTGAGTCATGATTTCCCAGTGAATTTTATGTGCTGGGATTAAGCTATGTAAATTCTTTTGGGTCATTGGATTCCCACTGCCATTAGCACTAAGATGCCCAAGTCTTTATTAAAATTTTGTACTCATAATATGTAATTTATCTGCCAGGCGTTTAGGGACTCATGCTAATATTTACTAAGTCTTTCAAAAGCATACCTAATTAGTTCCATGTGCTGTGAAAAGGAAAGATGTAAAAGACATTGGCTCAGTCTTCAACCCCATTTTCAAACCCATTTTTAGTTCCCGGGAATACAGCTAATCTGAATTTCTTAACATCCTTGTATCTAGGGGTCTCGTTTCTAGTTGTGGCCAATGGAACATGATCAGAAAAAACGTATGACACTCTTAAGCTTGGCCACTATAAATTGTACCCCACTTTCTCTTTCCTATCTTTGAGCAAAACATAAAGGAGTGAAGAAGTCAACCATGAAGATATTTGGCTGAAGGGAGTTTCAGGCAAAGAAGACAATTATGCATAGACCCAGAGGTCAGCAAGTGCATAGTTTGAAGAACAACAAGGAGATCAGAAAGGCTGAGAAGATTTTCTCTTCCTATCTTTGCTTGAACATCATCTTCTCAGCGAGGCTTATCTTCACTCTCTATTTAGAATCACAGCACGTTCTCCTTGCTCATATACACTCATTACCTCTGACATATGACCCAAAAGACGTCCACATTCTGATCTTCAGAACCCAAGAGAATGTCAAATTACGTGATACAAAGGTAATTAAGGTTTTTTTTTTTTTTTTTAATAGTCTGACTTTAAAATTGAGCTATTATTCTGGATCACTTGGTGGGCACAATATAATCACAAGTATACACAATATAATCACAAATATAATCTTTAAAGTAGCTGTAAAAAATAAAAAGCAGAAGAGAGAGGCAGAAGAGAGTCACAGGGAGATGTGACAATGAAAGAAAAACACAGTAATGCTGACTAAGATGGAGAAAACAGCCTCTAGAAGTTGGAAAAGGTGAGGAATTAATCTTCCCTAGAACCACCAGAAGGGACCTCAGCCCTGCCAAAACCTTGATTTTAGCCCAGTGAGACCTGTGTGGAAGGTCTAACTTACAAAACTGTAAAGAATAAATTTGTGTTGTTTTCAGCCACTATGTTTGTGGTAATTTGTTGCAGCAATAATAGAAAACTAATACAATATACTACCTATGACATATTGTTATTGTGTTTATTGTTGTCAGCTTTTTCAATTAAAATTTATTTTTAATAAGTAGTCTATTTATATGGATCAAAATACAAAACTATCCACAAGGGTAGAAACACAGAAGTCTAATTTCCGCAGTGCCCCCCGTCTCATTTCTCTTTTAGGTAACTATGTAAATATTTGTTTATCCATATTGTGATGCTTACTGTTAGGTATCAACTTGACTGGATTGAAGGATGCCTAGATGGTTGGTGAAGCATCGTGATACAGTCTTTCTACCTTAGCACAGCTAGGTCCGAGTTCTTGTCTCACAACCAGGAACAATTAGGTGCATGGACACTGGAGAATGAGTGGAGTAGAATTTATTAAGCAAAAGGAAAGCTTTCACTTCTGCTAAAACTACTATTGTGGGCTTACTGAATACCTTAGCCTCAGTCATGGTATTCCACACCATATTGCTTCTGACAAGGAACTCACTTTACAGCCAAAGAAGTGCAGCAATGGGCTCATGCTCATGGAAGTCACTGGTTTTGCAATATTCCACATCATCCTGAAGCAGCTGGCTTGATAGATCAGTGAAATGGCTTTTTGAAGTTGCAGTTACAGGGCCAGGTATGAATCAGAACTTTGCACGATTGGGTCAAAGTTCTCTAGAAGGCTATAATGCTCTGAATCAGCATCTAATATATGACACTCTTTCTCCCATAGTTAGGATTCACAGGTTCAGGAATGGCACCACTCACCATCACCCCTAGTGATCCACTACCAAAATTTTTGCTTCCTGTTCCCATGACGTTATATTCTGCTGGCCTAGAGGTCTTAGTTTCAGAAGAAGGAATTCTTTTTTTTTTTTTTGAGGCGGAGTCTCGCTCTGTCGCCCAGGCTGGAGTACTGTGGCCGGATCTCAGCTCACTGCAAGCTC
>NW_012120710.1:1500238-1515890 GCF_000951035.1 Colobus angolensis palliatus | reverse complement strand
TGTTAGCCAGGATGGTCTCGATCTCCTGACCTCGTGATCCGCCCGTCTCGGCCTCCCAAAGTGCTGGGATTACAGGCTTGAGCCACCGCGCCCGGCCTAGAAGAAGGAATTCTTTACTGGGAGACATGACAATTCCAAAGAATTGGAAATTAAGACTGCCACTGGCTGCTTTAGGCACCACATGCCTCTGAGTCAATAGATTAAAAAGGGAGTTAAAATGTTGCTTGGGGTGATTGATCTGGACTACTAAGGGGAAATTGGATGCTACTCCACAATGGAGGTAAGGAAGTGTATGTTTGGAATACAAGAGCTCCTTAGGGTAGCCTCTTAGTATTATGTCCTGTGATTAAGGTCAATAAGAAATTGACCTTAATCCAACCCAATCCAACAACAATCCAATCAAGACAGGACTAGGAATGGTCCAGACCCTTCAGGAAGGGAAGTTTGGGTCACCCCACAGGGAAAGATGTCATCCATAGCTAGTATTTATTACTACCTTCTTCTACTACCCATTCTTTACTCTCTTTGACTTACCAGGAGGGCAAAGAAAATAAAGAATGGATAGGAATAAATATCAGCTATGACCACATGATCAGTTACAGAAACGAGAACTGTAATTGTTGTAAGCATTTCCTCCCTATTTTGTTAAGAATATGTTTGTGCGTATCTATAATATATATGCATACACATATATATTATATATATGCATACACACATATATTTATATACATGCATATATTAAACAAATATTTTTATTTTCTTTCCTCTGTTATTTCTTTATCATGTAACCTAAGATTGATCGAACTTTGCTTCAGTATTTAAGTATTATTAATATTGCATCATAGGGTGTAAGCTATGGGATGTTAAGTTATCAGAAAAGGAGTAAACCTCACTGAAGAACTTTACTTCCTCTATCTTAGGACAGGATAGGTGCATTTTTGGTAGTATGCAGGGTAGTTGTATCATGTTAGGCAGAATTATGACCTTGTTGTTGGCTTTATTTGGAAATTGTTTGATCTAAGGAGATGTATGTGGATGCCAAGCCGACCAGCGGTGGATTTGTGATGATTAATATTAGGTGTCAGATTGACTGGATGGAGGGATGCCTAGATGATTGGTGAAGTATTCTTTCTGGGTGTGTCTGTGACGGTGTTTTTGGAGGAGGTTGATGTATGATTCAGTGGACTGAGAGAGGAAGACCCATCATCAATGTGGGTGGTCAATATCCAAACAGTTGGGAGCCCAACTGGGACAAAGCAGGTGGAAGAAGGATACTCAGCTCGCCTTTGCTTCATCTCTTTCTTCTTCCCTAGGAAGCCTTCTTCTCCCCCTGCAGACTCCAGGGTCTTTGGCTTTTGGACTCTGAGACTTGCACCAGTGACATCCTGAGTGCTGTAAGGCCTTCAATCTCAGACTGGGAGTTGCAATGATGGCTTTCCTCAGCTGAAGCATTTGGACTTGGACTGAGCTACATTACTGCCTTCTCTGGTTCTCCAGCTTGCAGACAGCCTGTCGTGGGACTTCACCTTTGTGATTGCGTGAGCCAATTTTTCTCCCATAAATTCCCTTTCATATACATATTCTATTGATTCTGGTCCTCTAGAGAACCCTAATATATATACATATGTATATATGTTTATTTATACAGCAATTATACTATATGTAGTATTATATATAGTGTTTTTTTAAATAAGCAAATATACATGCACTTGTTTATTTTGTCCACACTCATATACAAAATGTAGTGTGCTTTATATATTATTCCGCATCTTGCTTTTTTTTTTTAAAAAAATTTATTATATATCTTGATCTCTCCATGTGAGAACACAGGCTTTCCTTATTCATTTTCATAGCTTGTATCACATTTTGCCATGTAGAATTACCATGTTTTATTCAACCAGATCCTTATATCTGGACACATAGATTTTTCTCATTCTTTTGCCATTATTAAATGCCACAATGGATATATTTATATATATGTATCTTTTTGTACTTGTGCAGGTATATCTGTAGGATAGATTTCTAGAAATAGTATTGTTCAGTAATAAATATAACTGAGATCTTAAAAGATATTATCAGATTTTGCTCACTAGGTTCCATTTTTAATTTCCACAAGTGAAGTATAAGAGGGTCTGTTTCCCACAGCCTCACCCACAAAAGATGTCTTTTTTTGAATTTATGCCCATATATTACTTGAGAAACAGCATCTCAGTGTAGGTTTATTTTTCTATTATTGTAAATTAAGTTTAGCAGCTTTTCATATACTTGGGACTGTATTATTATTATTATTATTATTTGTTTCTGTGAGTAGTCTGCTCACATCATTGTCATTTTTTACACTGGCCTGTTTTTCTTCTCCATTCACAGGACCTTTTTGTGTTTTATTGAGAAATTAACATTTTGTCTGTGATATAAACAAAAAAGTGCTTTTTTTCCTAGTTTGTTATTTGGTCTTTATTTCACTAACATTTTTATCCATATAAAAGATATAGAATTTGGTACAAAGTAATCAATGTTTCCTTCTTGGACTTTAGGCTTTAGGGTTACATTTACAAAGGACTTCCTTATTCTAGGGATATAAAGGAATTCATTTGTGTTTCTTCCTAGTACTTAAGTTTGGAAAATTTATAATTTTAATGAATTTGGTGTTTATCTTTCCCCAAAAGGCTCTCAATTTTTGTCCAAGAAAATTTATTAAAATGCCCCATATTACCTCTCATCTTATTATTGTATTAGGGTTCTCTAGAGGGACAGAACTAATAGGATAGGTGTATATGTGAAGGGGAGTTTATTAAGGAGTATTGACTCATACGATCAAAAGGTGAAGTCCCACAATAGGCCATATGCAAGCTGAGGAGCAAGGAAGCCACTTCAAGTCCCCAAACCTCAAAACTATGGTCGCTCACAATGCAGCCTTCAGTCTCTGACTGAAGGCCTGAGAGCCCCTGACAAATCACTGGTGTAAGTCCAAGAGCTCAAAAACTGAAGAACTTGGAGTCTGATGTTCGAGGGCAGGAAGCATCCAGCATGGCAGAAAGATGAAGGCTGGAAAACTCAGCAAGTTACCACTCAGTAAATAACCACCACAAGTATGTACTGAAATTCTGTATACGTCTGGGTTTATTTATGCACTTTTATGGGTTCCATCCTGTTATTTTTTGGTAGTTGTTGTAATACATGGGAATATTTTACTTTAATAGCCACATATTAATATCTTTGTGTGGTACCCTGACTTTCCTCTTCCTTAAGGCTGTTTTATTGGTTTCCTACCACGAGAAATGAAATTAACCTGTAGCATCTTCTTCCTTTTACTATCTCTTTCTCCACCATCCAATGTCAGTCCACAATGTCATATTTCTTAACATTTATTTTGTTTGCTTACATATACTTAAGTTTTTACTACTTGATTTCTCAGCTTTAAGTGGTATCTTGTCTCTCAGCTTTTATCAATAAGGCAGTCAGTGAATTTATTCTACTTTCTATTATTTTTCCTGTTCTCCTTGGAAACTAAGCAGTTTACTGGGGAGTAATGCATATAAAAATAGGGGGATGAGGGAGAAGTGGCAGGGAAAGCTTTCATATTATGATGCATATCAGGTTACTCGTGAGAGGAAAGAGAGGAAGAAAGCAAGATTAGGAGGGAAAGCCTCTGGTTCACGATGTAGATATGATAAAGCCTTGGCGCAAAGGGAAGATCTAAAGCAAAGACTGCCTGTTGCAGGAGTTCTATTTTGGACAGAAATGGCCAGATTCCAGTACTCCTGCAGTGATCAGTCATGGGCTGGTCTATACAGAGCTATCAAAATGAGCCTAGATGGACAGAGGAAAATGAGGGAGATGGGGTCTTTAATTGTCAGACAAGAAGCATAGGGCAAACACATAATTTGGATTGGAAACACATATTAAGAAGTAAGATTGAGTTAATTTGAGTAAATTAATCACTTTGTTTGAAAAAGAAAATTAATGTTTAGAGATAGAGTGTCCTCTCCAAGTCACTTGGCTGATTAGTGGCAGAGTTAACAAAAATGTAAATCTTCATTTATGTCTCTTTTCACCAGTCTCAGAGTCTAAGAAAGGCAAGAAACTTCCAGATACACACAATGAATATAAATTGCCATTTGAAATCTTTATTAGTTAGCAAAAAAATCTAACATAATCATCAGAGTTTTAAGTAGCAGTGACAGAAGATAAAAATGCCTCCACATCCCAGATGAACATCTCCGTATACCAAGTAGCTAATTTTTATTCTTTTACAACTAAAGTCAGGGTTTTTATTTTCAGAGACAATTCTGCAAACTTGACATTAAAGTAATAGTTTGGTGTGGTTTAAAATGCATTCAAATGTATACTAAATGTTTTAGAAAATATTCCATTGTTGAATACATTTCACATGGAATTTATGTGAATTAATTGAATTGATAGTGAAATATTATGAGCACCATGTGAACATACAAAAATGTATTCTTGTTGTTCACAGAGGCTAGAATCAAGTATATTGGATCGAAATTAACTTAGACACAATGCAATAAATGTCAACTTTGCAGTTTAAACAATTACATACACTAAGAAAAACAGTGCCAGTCTTGGTTCATGCTTGGCTGCCAGACTTTATTGTCATTCACTTCTAATCCTTACTTCAAATCAAATTTCCCCTTTCTTGGCTCACACTTTGTGAAAATTTTATTTAAAATTACAGATAATTATCTAAAGGGTTTTGTCATTAATCAACAATACAATGAGAGGTCTATCGATAGATTTAGATTAAAGTTTCTGTCTACAGATATTTAGATGTTTTTGTTCATCTGGAGAGATCCAATTTTACCCCCTTATGTTTATAGGATTAGATAGTTCAGGTGGGATTTTGATGGGGGTACAAGGTAGTGGTTTTGTAGTTTCCAACATTTAGGAAAAAGTAAATGATTGATGGCCCATATAATATTCTCTCTTTATCTAAAGACTTTCTCTGCCCTCAGCGGGCTATCTCTGTAGGTTCCAAAAAGTGATTTTGGAACCTCGGACCTGCACCTGGCTTGTGGGATAGAGGCATTTTGTCTTGTTAATAGGTCTTGTGGTGGTGAATAATTAGATTGAAAGATTAGTCATAGTGCTTTAAATCTGAATAATATAATTTCATGTTGGGATAGGTGCTAAAAGTAAACATGGTAGTTCTGCACTCATAAATCACATCTTATAAATGACAGAACACTTTACAACATATACTATTGCTCCACCATGTCTTCAATAACTCTGTTTAGTAGATTCTTTATATATAAAAGAAATCGAGAAATTTTATTTTGAGTGGGAGCTGAAGTTGGTTGTTTAGTAGTAGTAGTTTGAGTAGTGACTGAAATAGTGGTTTGGTGTGTGGGTCCAGCTGAAGTTTCAGAAGTGGCAGGTGCAAGAGTAGCTGGGGAAGAATTAGGTGTGGTGATTGGGGCAGCTGTGGTCTCTGGTGGAGCTGGTGTAGTTGCAGAAGGTGTGGGTAGGGCAGCTGTGGTCCCCAGTGGAGCTGAGGAAGGTGGTGGAGCTGGTGTAGTTGCAGAAGGTGTGGGTAGGGCAGCTGTGGTCTCCGGTGGAGCTGAGGAAGGTGGTGGAGCTGCTGCAGTTGCAGAAGGTGTGGGTAGGGCAGCTGTGGTCCCCGGTGGAGCTGAGGAAGGTGGTGGAGCTGGTGTAGTTGCAGAAGGTGTGGGTAGGGCAGCTGTGGTCTCCAGTGGAGCTGAGGAAGGTGGTAGAGCTGCTGTAGTTGCAGAAGGTGTGGGTGGGGCAGCTGTGGTCAGTGGAGCTGAGGAAGGTGGTGGAGCTGCTATAGTTGCAGAAGGTGTGGGTGGGGGAGCTGTGGTGTCTTGTGGAGCTGGGGAATTCGGTGGTGTTAATGTAGCTACAGAAGAGCTTGTGTTAACATTTTCTCTTGAAGATGTGGTGGTGGCATTCTGAGGAAGAGAAGTCACATTTGGAAGGGTAGTAATTTTGGTGGAAGCAGATGGGGAAGTCACAGATGGAATTTGGGTTGTAGCCACTAAGGTAGGGTTGACCACACTGCTAGTATCTGGATGTTTAGATGGCTGGGGAGGATTTGGGAATTTGTGGGGGTTATGAACTGAAGGTGGAGGCCTAGGCCTACAGCGTTTGTATACACATTTATGGGGCTTTATAATGTGTGGCTTCTGGTGAGTTGGTAGTCCAGGATGAAGTGGTAATTCAAAGTGAGGTTTGGGTAAATGGTGATGATGCCTTCTGTGACGTAGTTCGTGAGCCCTTTCTTGACCTTCACTGAACTGCAGAAAAGAAAGAAAATGTAAGAAATGAAAAAAGTATCCATTTATTTATCAATCAGGTGATCACTGCTGACCATGAGATGAGCAGTGTTTGTGGAGTGCTGGGATTAGAAACCAGAGTACATTATTGAGTCAAGTGATTATCTTCCTAATTTCACATAATTTTCACTAAGTTTCAAGAAAGAATTGCTACTAGAGAGTTTTCTTTTGTCAAATGTCTACCCTCTAGATAGCTGGGATGAATATATTCCTGTGGGCTCTAGCCTGAATGCTTAGCTGGATATGAACTTTTGTGCTTCCAGTTTCTCTCTTCTTCCTCTGGTGGAAAATGGTCAAGTTACTGCCTGAGGTCCCAGCACAAAGGCTTCCTGCTTACTCAGCATGTTCACAAAACTTTAGTCAAAGACATTCAACTGAGATCCAAGAGCCCTTTCTTGATTACACCCCTTATATCTACCATCATCAAAACACGAAACAGTCAAACAACAACAAAGCCCCAACAAACAAAATATCCCACCCCAGCCTCATGTTCTCCATATTTCAGGAAACAGTTTTTAGCCTTTATAAATTGGAGAAACAACTTTGGTCATTACCTTTTAACTTTATTGTTTCAAAAATTAGAATTATAGAATTCATGATTCAGGGGGTTCATGAATCATCTGATTTTTAGAGAAAATTTGCATGTTTATGCATTTTGTCGGGATAGAGCACCAATGATTTTCATGATTTCTGAAAGGTGTTTACATCTGAAAAGAACACTGATCTAGTCCAACTGTACATCTGATACTTGATCTTTTATCAGTATACCTGCTGAAAGGCTTTCCAGTCTGTGCATCTAACCTTTTCTGATTAAGAGCTCACTACAGTAATTCCTAAGGCAGCCTGATAGAGAGTTCTTGATACTGAATGTAGGTTTGTTTTTTGGGATTTTTATTGTTAACTGAGTAGAATTTTCTTCATGAAGATTTCCATTCTTTGGTCCTAATTTTATGTTTTGGCAGATTTACCGAAAATCCAGGAGTTCTTCAAAATTTGAAAATAACTTCTATGCCATGTGGGTTATCATTTTGCAAGATGAATATTTTTATTTCCTTTAGCTACTGCTGACATTATTTGAGTTAGAGTACCATCACTGTTTCAGTTTCTTATCTGTAAACATACTTCATGTCTTTTATATCCCTCTTCCCTGTATTCAATCTCATACTACATTTTTTAGTGATCAGTTATATTAAATTGGAGAAAAGAAATATTAATAGGATAAATGAGACCATCCCAAACAAGGATAGGTTACATTTTCTTCCTAATGATTTTCACAGAAGCCCTTTTTAGATCACCAAATGGGTACATCATTCCAGTCCCAAGTTATAAAGCTTTCTTTGGACACAAAGTTTAGTGCAGATGATGTGATAACTTCTGAGAGACTAGCCGAGTTGTTTAAGATAAGATAACTTCCTCAGATTAATATATCCAGCCTCAAAAGTAGCTTCTAGGTATTGGGCTTTCAGAGATTAATGAAACAGGGACCCTCGTGAGGCTCATGTGATTAAGGGAAGGAACCACATAACTATTTCAAAGCAAAGAGGTCATAGAATTAGATTTTGAATCTGGAATTTAATCTAAATCATTTCATAAATGAATAAACTGAGATCCAGGCATATTAAGTAACTTGCCCAAAGTCACTCGGTTATTCAATGGCAGACACAGGACAGATTCAAACCTCCACTGCTGGTCTGTTGCAGTGTGTTTCAAACATGTTCCTCTAAGATCTGGAACATGATCCAGATCTCCACAACATCCATCAATACAAGAAAGGATTATTTGTTTAGAAAATTAAATTATCCAGGAAATTTTAATTCATAACTGGGAACAGCCATTAGTTAACATAATGGCTTCTGATACTCATAACTTGATATTTTTCCACAGGTCTCTCTTAAAAGGGCATAGGTTTTCAGAATTGGTAACACTGACTCCAGGAATCTCTGAGGAGATCCTTTCCATTACAGGGGTACTTGTTTTCTCATAAAATGAACAGGTCATATTGTTCAAACAGATCTTTCCCTGGAGATTGAATATGCAATCCACATAATTAGGGACCTGCTCTGATTGAAGCAGGATTGAGGGCCTCACATTCCATGATCTCAGTCTTTCCCTTTCCAGATGGTCTCTGAGGATATTGCAAAGAATGTCCAGATCTTATAGGAACATGTATGAAACACGCTGCAACAGACCAGCAGTGGAGGTTTGGCTCTGTCCTGTGTCTGCCACTGAGTAGCTGAGTGACTTTGGACAAGTCACTTAATGTGCTTATTCATTTATAAAATGATTTGGATTAAATTAAATTCCAGATCCAAAGTCTAATTCTATTTGCTTTGAAATAATTATGTAGTTCATTCCCTTAATCACCTAAGCCTCACAAAGGCCCCTCTTTCATTCACCTCTGTAAGTCCAATACCTAAAACTAGGCCTGGCCTATGGCAGGTACTCATTAGCTATTAATTGAATGAGTAAATGCATAAAAATGAAAACAATAGCTAATTTCTTATTAAATAAAATATTAACATTTAAAAGTTTATTCATATGTAAAATAGTTTCAGCTATTTTACTTTAGGTGACAAAAATAGTACCTACCACATTTTTATATGAAGGCAAATTAATTAAAATCCTATTAATTTTAATGTTAGCATGGCCTGGAACATGTATCAAATGACCAGTTTGTTTGCTTTACTTAGTATGTTGATTAGTTATTATGATTGGCAGTTACAGGTGGTTCTAACAGAACTCGTCGACTAGAGTTGGATTTAGAGAAGTCTGAGAGAGGAAGGAGTTAAAAATGTATGCCTCTAAAGTTTTGAGTTTAGATGATTGAAGTATGGAGGTCCTTATAATAAATACAGATATGCCAGGGAGAGTGTATTAAAGATAGCAACCTTGCTTGCCTGTTCACATTCGCTATTTATTTTTATTAAAAAAGTCTTTATATAACACTTACTTTATATAAGGCCCTATTCTGAGTGGTTTACAAATACAAATTTATTTAATTTCTTAGCAATATCGTAAGGTGGGTATGGTTATTGTCTTCATTACATGGATGGGAAACCTGAGTCTTAGACTAAGTAACTTTTAGGAGAATGTTTCTCCATTTGCAAACTGCACTTTTGAGAGGAGAGAAGAGGGAGAAGGCATGAGGACCAAGGAGAGAGTAGGCTGGAATCAAAGGAAGGAGAAGGAGAGACACATGACACTTGGAGCAAGAAAGGAGGGTATAAGAAAGCAGAAGACTCCTAAAATAACTAGAGGAATGCCAAATTTTCTGAGGAAGGAAGAGGAGGAGAAAATTAGTCAGAAAGGAAGAGAGCTAGAAGAGAGCAAGATCAAGATTACATTTTTTATTATTTTATTTTGAGATGGAGTCTTCCTCCATCACCCAGTTGGAGTGCAGTGGCGTGATCTCAGCTCACTGCAACCTCAGTCTCCTGAGTTCAAGGAATTCTCCTGCCTCAGCCTCCCTAGAAGTTGTAATTACAGGTGTGCACGCCACGCCTGGCTAATTTTTGTATTTTCAGTTGAGATGGGGGTTTCATCGTGTTGGCCAGGCTGGTCTTGAATTCTTGACCTCAGGTGATCTTCCCGCCTCGGCCTCCGAAACTGCTGGATTACACATGTGAGCCACAGCACCTGGCCCAAGATTACATTTAATTGAAATTAGAAAGCACATTACATTTCTTCATTTGCTACCAGCTTATTTTTATGACCATTTGAAAACCTGTGATCCTTTTTTAAAGAGAATGAAAGCATTATGTTAAATAATGCTATAGTTGACAGAGCTCTTCATCTGACTCCAGAATACATCCCTTCAAATCTTCCTTTGGGATATCTGGAAGAGAGAAATCAGACTATCCACTCCCTGAAATCACTCCACAAAAGCAGGTTGTTGCCAGAGCTCCAGGGCTGACCTTTTCTGGCTCTGAGTTGATGCCACTCTCTGGTACATTCCTGTATTTTCTTTTCTTTTCTTTTTTTGAAATGGAGTCTTACTCTGTTGCCCAGGCTGAAGTGCAGTGGCACAATCTTGGCTCACTGCAAACTCCGCCTCCCAAGTTCAAGTGATTCTCCTGTCTCAGCCTCCTGAATAGCTGGGATTACAGGTGTGTGCCACCATGCCTAGCTAATTTTTGTAGTTTTAGTAGAGACGAGGTTTCACCATGTTGGCCAGGCTGGTCTCGAACTCCTGACCTCACATTCCTGTATTTTCTAAGAATCAGGCCAAGGTATTTCTGTGCTACCTTCTCATATTCAAGTTCTTTGGAAACTGTTTCTCTCAGCAGGCACTTTTTTGAGATTTGGGTAGTTTGAAGAGTTTTCTTTAAGCACTTGGAAGAAAGGATTCTTTAGGTGTCTGGATTTGCGGGAGTTATGATGAAAGGTCACCTCAAAAGAACAACCTAGATTCATCATTTCACAATAACATAATTATTTGTGTTGAATGGAAAGTTATTTCTTTCAATATAGAGTTGTTGGTAGCCAGGGATTCCCTATTAAAATTTTACTTATTAAAAAGTTAACATCACCGTGCATATTCAGAACTTAAAGCCTTATCAACTAGTATATAAATTGAGATTACAATAATCTTGTTATAATTTTTACATCTACACTATATTTTGTAATTTATAAATTCTCATTTACCCTTCAGCAGCCCTGTGAAGCATATAGTGTTATTTTATACATAGGGAAATTAGGGTCCTATAAATAGATTCTAAATTGCTCAAGATTCATCTGGATGGTAAACATCAGAGATGAGTTTAAGTCCACATCTTCTGAGCCCAACTTAAGCACTCTTCCACAGTCACACAAATCAGCATTAGGGTCCAGGGAAAAAGCCTGATTGTTTTCTGAGGGCTTTTATATGGTAAGTGAGAAATATGAGAATATCCAAGAGTAAGTTCCATCCACTTCATCAGTTCTTCTGCCCTCTCTCTCTACTCTACTGGCATAATATTCTGAGGCTATCCATCCTCATTCAATAAAAGTACATTCTACTTCTTGATTCTTATTTGAAATTTTGTCAAAATAAAATTGAATAAATACAGGTACATAGCATTAGAGAAAAATATGGTTATTGTTACAGCATGTATCACCTAGTAATCACCTTATATCATTATTAATTCTAATCTTCCTTTGCCAGTACAACTTAAAGTTCTTAAAGATAGAAGGTCCACTTTGTAATCTTCTCTTGGTTTTGGAAGCCATCCTTTCCTATCCCCTCTTGTGGGTCCTCCGTTTTCTTTATCCCTATCCAAACTACCTACATTTTCTCCCTAGGTGATCTTGTAAGGTCTCATGACTTCAAGTATGTTGTAAATATAGACTTTACCCCTGGATTTCATAACTCCAGACAACATATATCCACTGTTTTCTTGATATCTTGATGTAGAAGTCTAATAGCCATTTCAAATGGAACATGCTCCAAACTAGAACATTTTTGTCCATTTCTTTCCTTCTTTTTTTTTTTTCTTTTGAGGCAGAGTCTTAGTCTGTCACCCAGGCTGGAGTACAGTGATGCAATCTCGGCTCACTGCAAACTCCACCTCCCAGGTTCGAGCAATTCTCCTGCCTTAGCCTCCCAAGTAGCTGGGATTACACCACCATGCCCAGCTAAGTTTTGTATTTTTAATAGAGACGGGGTTTTGCCATGTTGGCCAGGGTGGTCTTGAACTCCTGACTTTAGGTGATCTGCCTGCCTTGGCCTCCCAAAGTGCTGGGACTACAGGCATGAGCCACCGCCCCTGGCCTGTTCATTTCTTTCTTTTACCACATATACAATCCAGTAGGAGGTATAGTAGACTCAATCACTAAAATATATCCTAAACCCACTCTCACCTTTTAATTGCTGACATTTAGTGCAAATCACCATCATCTTTTATCTGGACCACTGCTATAGCTTCCTGACTAGTCTCCTTATCTCAGTTTTTATTACCTGCTACCTGTCTTCTCCTGAGAATCCTGTCATGTAACTCCCCTGGGAGTGCTTTGATCATGCTGAGACTTCCTGACAGATTTGAGTCCATATTCCACACCAAGACCTAAAGGCCTTACAAATCTGGGATTTCATCTCTGTCAGTTCTCATCACACTCACTATAAAGTTTGTGTTCTGTAGATATTCGATAAATGAAACAAATTATTTCCTTATGCTCTGTCTGTCTACCTACATACCTACCTACCTACCTACCTACCTACCTACCTAGCTACCTAGTCTATCTACCTATCTGTATATATTTTTAAGACAGGGTCTCATTTTGTTGCCCAGGCTATGACATAGTGGTGTGATTACGGCTTGCTGCAGCCTTGACCTCCCAGGTTTAAGATCCCACCTCAGCCTCTGAGTAGCTGGGATTACAAGTACGTACCACCACACCTGGCTAATTAATTATTATTATTATTTTTTGTTATTGTGGAAACACTGTCTCATTGTGTTACCCAGGCTGGTCTTCTGAGCTCAAGTGATCCTCCCTCCTAGGCTTCCCATAGTGCTGGGATTAGAGGTGTGAGCCACTGCACCGGTCAATTATCCATATTTATATGTTTCCCAGAAATAAAAGATGTCAAGCTTCTTGGAAATAGGGATTGCCTATTATGCTTTAAAAGTCTCAGGTACGTACACTGAATGTTTGTTATTGATAGTTAAGGAGAAAACTTATTTGGATGAATACTTACGGAGAAGCAAGCACTCAGTGCACAGATGCACACAAACAGCGGCAGAGTTTTCATTCTTTCTGATGTCTCCTGGGAAAAGCAGAAACGTGGCTTACTATTAGTTATGATATTATGGGAGAGGAAGGCATTTTGGTAAATGACTTATTTTTATTAGAAAGCACAGGCTAAAAGAGACCAGTGGTTTCTGAAAATTATGTATACATTTTCATTCCATGGGGTGACACAAAATAACTTCAGGCCTAAAATACATTCTTTTAGAGAGGAAGCAATGGAGGAGACTCAAGAATTATTCTAACTAGTTTGCAACATGAACATTTACTATTGATATTAAAGATTGGCTAGGAAAGGCAGGATCTTAGGAAGTTTAGCAATAAGAGAAGGAAATAATTTTATTCTTATTTCTTTTCTAATTCAAGAAGCTTCCCTCTTTGGGGAACCATCATATAAATGACCTGATACTGCACAGTTTTGTAAAGATTCCTGATATTAGAATGAAGATGCCCTTTGTCTCTGTGCTACGAGGCTGTCACTTGGAACAAACAACCAGGTCAAATGGACTCTTCCTCCAATTTCATTCTGCTGAAGATTTTGCCATTTGATAACCCTTTTTCTTGTACCTTTTTTGTTCTTTTGAGACAGGGTCTCACTCTGTTGTTCAGGCTGGAGTGAAGTGGCACTCTCATGGCTCACTGCAGCCTGCACCCCCCAGGCTCAAGTGATCCTCTCACTTTGGCCACCCTAGTAGCTGGGACTATAGTCATGTGCCACCACTCCTGACTATTGTCATTATTATTATTTTTATTTTTTGTAGAGACAGGGTTTCACTGTGTTGCCCAGGCTGGTCTTGAACTCCTGGGCTCAAGCAATCCATCCTCATTGGCCTCCCAAAATTCTGGGATTACAGGTGTGAGCCACCGTGTCTGGCCGATACCCTTTTTCTAAGTCCCTAAATGACAGGAATTATGCTTTATTCATTGTTATGTCATCATGCCTAGTACATAGTGCAGACTTAATACATATATTTTTTTGAATAACTACTTGCAAAAGAGAATTGTATTTTGGCTATAGGTTGTAGAAGGAAAGAATGAGAGAAGAGATGAATGAGGAGAAGAATGTGGTCTTTTATTTTTCTCATTTTGGTTATATATGTAATGTGTACATGTCAGCTTATCAACTTTAGAAAACAAAATAAAGGTTAAATCATATAGACAGATTACGTATTAGGGCAGGTAATTAGTGTGCGTGTCAATGTGGCGGGCTGCGAGATTAAACACACTTTACAATACAATCCCGTGGTTTATAAAATGGATGTTAGAGTCAGTCAGAGACTTGATTTAAGCTTTGCCCACTTATTGTGTGACTCTGCCACTCACTGCATGACTTTGAGTGAGTTGCAATCTTACATCACAAGAATTTCCTGAGGATTGACTGGAATAATAAATAAATAAATAAATAAATATATATATAAAACAAATAGTACTAAGAATAATGTCTTATCCTTAATAAAGTCTCAGTGGTATTATTATAGTAGTAGCATACTAAGAAGAAAACAATCTGACCCAGCCGAAAAAAGAAATGGTTACTTATTATTCTTCAGGTTCCTAATATATTGTCCGATATTTTTTTCTTTTTTTTTAAATTTCAAGACCAAAAACATTCCTACCGGTCATTTTGTGTTCTAATAACATATGAATTGAGTGTTATCACACAGTTTGGCAGTTCATAAGAAGAGAGGAGAATAACTGTATTAGAACAACTATTGCTATTACTTAATATATGTATATTACTTGAAAACTGTTTAGTTTATATTAGAATCTATCTAAAGTATCCACATACCTGGTGCAGTGTGAATATTTCTTCTTAGGGTGTTCAAGCCAGTTACTTGCTTTTAGCCAATCCTTTGAGGATGGTAACTAGAAGCAAAAGAAGAGACAGCACAAGAGAATTTTCAGGTTTTATAACTCTCCAGTTGAGCTTTTTGGAAATAGGAAATCTGTTAGATTTAAGATAAGGTCACTTGTGTCAAGGAATTTGCTTTTAAAGAAAAGAATAGTTGTGGTTTGCTGAGGTTGACAGTAGTTCTTTGTGCATCAATTTCTTCCTGATGAGCACAGTGACGATCAGAGGTTCTCAATGAATAACTTATGTGCTTGATGAGTGATGGAACAGTGATTGATGGCACTTATGGAGAAACGAACAACCATGTCCCGGGTCTTCCCAACAGGAAGAGATCATCCACTCTTTCTTGTTGGGCTCTCAAAGTAAGCAGAGTAATTGCCTTCTGACAGTTAATGTGATGGGACACCATATTTCCTTGTCAATAAGACAAGTTAATAAAGGACAGAGGATTTAAAAAAAAATAATGTGGTGCCAAGTACTGGTGCAAGACAGTATTTAAAGCCAAAAAATAAACACTGAATTTTTTAGTACAAGCAATTAAAAACAATTTTTGACATTTTGTCTTGAAAAATATTCAAACGTGGAAAAGTGAGGAGGGTAGTACAACTATATAGTCATTCCTGGTTTTCATAATTCTTTTTTTTTTATTTTTATTATTTTTTTTTTATTATTGTACTTTAAGTTCTAGGGTACATGTGCATAACGTGCAGGTTTGTTACATATGTATACTTGTGCCATGTTGGTGTGCTGCACCCATCAACTCGTC
>NW_012120710.1:1493847-1495878 GCF_000951035.1 Colobus angolensis palliatus | reverse complement strand
CTGCCCTTAAGATTTTTTCCTTCATTTCAACTTTGGTGAATCTGGCAATTATGTGTCTTGGAGTTGCCCTTCTGGAGGAGTATCTTTGTGGCGTTTTCTTCATGAATCTTTTCAGGACTTAGTGAGGGGAGAAAATAGATCTTAAAAAGTAGCTCCTGGAGTCGCTTTCAAGATGGCCAAATAGGAACAGCTCTGGTCTACCGGTCCCAGTGAGATCAATGCAGAAGATGGGTGTTTTCTGCATTTCCAACTGAGGTAACTGACTCATCTCATTGGGACTGCTTGGACAGTGGGTGCAGCCCACAGAGGGTGAGCCAAAGCAGGGCGGGGCATCGCCTCACCCGGGAAGCACAAGGGGTTGGGGTATTTCCCTTTCCCAGCCAAGGGAAACTGTTAGTGACTGTACCTGGAAAATGGTACACTTCTGCCTAAATACTGCACTTTTCCCATGGTCTTCACAACTGGCAGACCAGATTCCCTCCTGTGACTGGCTTGGCGGGTCCCACTCCCATGGAGACTTGCTTGCTGGTAGCACAGTGGTCTGAGATTGATCTGGGACGCTGAGCTTGGTGGGTGGAGAGGCGTCTGCCATTGCTGAGGCTTGAATAGGTGGTTCTATGTACAGTGTAAACAAAGTGGCAGGGAAGCTTGAACAGGGTGGAGCCCACTGCAGCTCAGCAAGGCCTACTTCCTCTCTAGATTCCACCTCTGGAGGCAGGGCATATCTGAACAAAAGACAGCAGACAGCTTCTGCAGACTTAAACGTCCCTGCCTGACAGCTCTGAGGAGAGCAGTGGTTCTCCTAGCACTGTGTTCAAGCTCAGATAACAGACAGACTGCCTCCTCAAGTGGGTCCCTGACCCCCACGTAGCCTGACTGGGAGACACCTCCCAGTAGGGGCTGATAGACACCTCATATAGGCAGGTGCCCCTCTGGGATGAAGCCTCCAGAGAAAGGATCAGGCAACAATATTTGCTGTTCTGCAGCCTCTGCTGGTGATACCCAGGCAAACTGAGTCTGGAGTAGACCTCCAGTAAACTCCAACAGACCTGCAGCTGAGGGGCCTGTCTGTTAGAAGGAAAACTAACAAACAGAAAGGAACACCATCAACATCAACAAAAAGGACATCCACACCAAAACCCCATCAAACATCTTTGATGTCACCAACATCAAAGACCAAAGGTAGATGAAACCACAAAGATGGGGAGAAACCAGAGCAGAAAGGCTGAAAATTCCAAAAACCAGAATGCCTCTTCTCCTCCAAAGGAACACAACTCCTTGCCAGCAAGGGAGCAAAACTGGATGGGGAATGAGTTTGATGAGCTGACAGAAGTAGGCTTCAGAAGGTCGGTAATAACAAACTTCTCTGAGCTAAGAAGCATGTTCTAACCAATCGCAAGGAAGCTAAAAACCTTGAAAAAAGTTTAGACAAATGGCTAACTAGAATAATCAGTGTAGAGAAGAGCTTAAATGACCTGGTGGAGTTGAAAACCACAGCACGAAAACTTTGTGAAGCATACACAAACGTCAATAGCCGATTAGATCAAGTGGAAGAAAGGATATCAGTGATTGAAGATCAAATTAATGAAATAAAGCAAGAAAACAAGATTAGGGAAAAGAGTGCAAAACGAACAAAGCCTCCAAGAAATAAGGGACTATATGAAAAGACCAAATCTATGTTTGATTGGTGTACCTGAAAGTGATGGGGAGAATGCAACCACATTGGAAAACGCTCTGCAGGATATTATCCAGGAGAACTTCCCCAAACTAGCAAGGCAGGCCAACATTCAAATTCAGGAAATGCAGAGAATACCACAAAGATACTCCTTGAAAAGAGCAACCCCAAGACACGTAATTGTCAGATTCACCAAGGTGGAAATAAAGGAAAAAATGTTAAGGGCATCCAGACAGAAAGGTCGGGTTACCCACAAAGGGAAGCCCATAAGACTAACAGTGATCTCTTGGCAGAAACCCTACAAGCCAGAAGAGAGTGGGGGCCAATATTCAACATTCTTAAAGAAAAGAATTTTC
>NW_012120710.1:1489146-1491103 GCF_000951035.1 Colobus angolensis palliatus | reverse complement strand
TATAGTATTCTCTGATGGTAGTTTGTATTTCTGTGGGGTCGGTGGTGATATCCCCTTTATCATTTTTTATTGCATCTATTTGATTCCTCTCTCTTAAGAAAAGAATTTTCAATCCAGAATTTCATATCCAGCCAAACTGAGCTTCATAAGTGAAGGAGAAATAAAATCCTTTACAGATAAGCAAATGCCAAGAGATTTTGTCATCACCAGGCCTGTCTTACAAGAACTCCTGAAAGAAGCAGTAAACATGGAAAGGAATAACCAGTACCAGCCACTGAAAAAACATGCCAAAGTGTAAAGAGCATTGCTATGAAGAAACTGCATCAATTAATGGGTGAAATAACCAGCTAGCATCACAATGACAGGATCAAATTAACACATAACAATATTAACCTTAAATGTAAATGGAATAAATGCCCCAATTAAAAGCACAGACTGACGAATTGGATAAAGAGTCAAGAATCATTGAACCATTGGTGTGCTTATTCAGGAGACCCATCTCACATGCAAAGACACACATAGGCTCAAAATAAAGGGATGGACAAAGATCTACCAAGCAAATGGAAAACAAAAAACAAAAAACAAACAAACAAACAAAAAGCAGGGGTTGCAATCCTAGTCTCTAATAAAACAGATGTTAAACCAACAAAGATCAAAAGAGATAAAGAAGGCCATTACATAATGGTAAAGGAATCAATTCAACACGAAGAGCTAACTATCTTAAATATATATGCACCCAATACAGGAGCACCCAGATTCATAAAGCAAGTTCTTAGAGACCTACAAAGAGACTTAGTCTCCCTTACAATAATAATGGGAGACTTTAACACCACACTGTCAATATTAGACAGATCAATGAGACATAAAATTAACAAGAATATCTAGGACTTGAACTCAGCTCTGGACCAAGCAGACCTAATAGACATCTACAGAACTCTTCACCCCAAATCAATAGAATATATATTCTTCTCAGCTCCACATCACGTTTATTCTAAAATTGACCACATAATTGAAATTAAAGCACTCCACGGCAAATGCAAAAGAACAGAAATCATAACAGTCTCTCAGACCACAGTGCAATCAAATTAGAACTCAGGATTAAGAAACTCACTCAAAACCACACAAGTACATGGAAAATGAACAAACTGCTCCTGAATGACTACTGGTTAAATAATGAAATTAAGACAGAAATAAAGCTGTTCTTTAAAACCAATGAGAATGAAGACACAACGTACGAGAATCTCTGGGACACATTTACAGTAATGTGTAGAGGGAAATTTATAACACTAAATACCCACAAGAGAAAGCAGGAAAGATCTAAAATTAATACTGTAACATCACAATTAAAAAAACTAGAGAAACAAGAGCAAACAAATTCAAAAGCTAGCAGAAGAAAAGAAATAACTAAGATCAGAGCAGAACTGAAGGAGATAGAGACACAAAAATACCCTTCAAAAAATCTATGAATCCAAGAGCTGATTTTTTGAAAAGATCAACAAAATAGATAGACTGCTAGCAAGACTAATAAAGAAGAAAAGATTGAAGAATCAAATACACACAATAAAAAATGATAAAGGAGATATCACCACCAATCCCACAGAAATACAAACTACTGTCAGAGAATACTATAAACACCTCTACACAAATAAACTAGAAAATCTAGGAGAAATGGATAAATTCCTGGACAACGTATACCCTCCCAAGATTAAACCAGGAAGAAGTTGAGTCTCTGAATACACCAATATCAAGTTCTGAAATTGAGGCAGTAATTAATAGCCTACCAACAAAAGAAAGTCCAGGACCAGACAGAGTCACAGCCAAATTCTACCAGAAGTGTAAAGAGGAGCTGGTACCATTCCTTCTGAAATTTACAGTCAACAGAAAAAGAGGGAATCCTCCCTAACTCATTTTAGGAGGCCAGCATCATCCTGATACCAAAGCCTGGCAGAGACACAAC